>NW_028159139.1:0-39006 GCF_964263955.1 Coregonus lavaretus
CTGTTTAACGTGTTGCTCCCAATCTGACTTTAATAGATCCTGTATGGTTCTTTTTCAGTTTTACACAGTGTTAGTGTTAGTTCTATAGTCAATATCGTAGAATGTTCAGGACTGCTTGTGGGTTTTAGGTGGTGAGGTGTTTGTAAATCATCTGTTTTAGAGCAATATACTGTACCCCTTTCAGTTTGGTACTCTTAAGGAAGTTGCTGTAGGCCAGTGTTGAATCTCAGAGACAGAGATGGTGTAAATACCATTTGACTATAATTTCAACCATGATCTGTCTTGAATTAAAATAGCATTTAACCACATTTCTGACACTGCTGAATTAAACAGTGTGCCACACATCATCAAATTAAGTCAGTCAACCATGTATTCAGAAATACATTGTGTTATTTTATTTGAACGGCTATTGTAGAATAATCAGTCGACTTGTTGCTGTAGTATGATCCTGGAGGGGTTTTACTCAATGATATTCAGTAATGGCATTGCATATGGTGAATACTGAAAACCGTTCTGCAGCAGAAAGGAAACCTTTGTGACAGTGGACGAGAGTAATTTCAGACTGGCACAGGTCTATTTCAGGGGAAGATACCTCTCTCATAGTGGCCAGTCTCCCTTTCGGGCTCATGAAATTGAAGATGGTGCGCTGCCGTGCGCACTCTCATAACATATCAGCACACAGGAAACAGATGGATTTCAACCTTATTTGTGTCTCAAAGCGGGCACCCTGCAGGGTCCTGATAGTGCCTCGGAGGCCCCATTCATGCCCAATTATTGGTTATAAATCATGGAGGGAGTCAGGACCTGACGGTTACCCCTCTCGCTGCCTGCTGATCACTACAATTAATCTGGAGCGACATTCCTTCTTGTCATGCTGCCACCAGTCCCAGAGATAGGGCCAGTTTTAGAGGAATTTATCAAACCTGTTGATTCAGTCTATCCTTTTCACACCACACCCCTCCCCTATCGTATCACCTCCCTGTTTCTGCAATCCAATTGGGGCTACTGTATGTACACGGTGTCTCCTCTGGCGAATGCTTACTGACCTTTCACAGCCGGCAGCTAGTCATCAATCAAATTAGAGAGCATCTATTATCATCTGTAGGGGAGAGCAGATGGTTGGATTGTTTTGAAATGGGCCTTTCTACCATTTTCAAGCAAAAAGTAGCATTGTAGCTTGACTGATTTCCAATAAGCAATTTGTATGAATGTATGCATATGTGTCAATAATGAAGTGTAGTTTTCAATCTCTCACTGAAACATTGCCTATAGCAGGGATCATCAACTAGCGGGACGATTTCTTCTTGAGTGGATGGGCCGGAACATAATTATAAATCATTTGTAGACTGCAAATTGACCACAAGAAGCCCAAACAGATATTTGACTAAAACATAATAATTTCAAACTTTGCTTACATTTGTATACGATCACATGTCTCTCTATTATGCGTGGGAATACTTGGGAACAGATTTCCAAAATTAAAATCACTTGAAGCTGATTTACTGGTGTTTATACAGTATTTTATGTCCAACAATAAAATAAAATAAAATATATATTAAAAAAAATATGAATAATAAGCTGCTCAGAAAACTTGGGGGGGGGGGGCAAAATAAAAACACGCGTGGGGCCAAATTTGGGGGACCCTGGCCTATATGTATAGTTTGTAGGACCAAACTATTCCTTTGATGGCTTATTTGGGTGTTTGTCCTGGTGTTTGTTGGGACATCTTGTGATTTTTTTACTGAATAGCTGAACTATTGTGCCTGTGCTGTAACTGGTGAAAAAATATAATGAAGTGTGATGCATTGAAATGTTCTCACAGCAGAGGGCATTTCCATTGCCACATTTGTAAAAGTGATATCCCTATTGGCTGGCTCGACAAATGTGTCGCTATCAACCGTTTTTTGCCCATATAGAAAAACCAAGCCCCATTTCCCCTTTACAGCTGATATGAATATGGCAGTATTGTTACAGTGCCTTCAGGAAGTATTCACACCCCTTGTTACAGCCTGAATGTCAAAGTGGAATTATGTTTTTAAACATTTTAACAAATTAATAAAAAAATTAAAAGCTGAAATGTCTTGAGTCAATAAGTATTCAACCCCTTTGTTATGGCAAGCCTAAATAAGTTCAGGAGTAAA
The DNA here is from genome assembly GCF_964263955.1 of Coregonus lavaretus. Classification (NCBI taxonomy): domain Eukaryota; kingdom Metazoa; phylum Chordata; class Actinopteri; order Salmoniformes; family Salmonidae; genus Coregonus; species Coregonus lavaretus. The sequence goes on from NW_028159139.1 coordinate 2,142, forward strand.
CATTTGCTTGACAAGTCACATGATAAGTTGCATGGACTCACTATGTGTGCAATAATAGTTTTTAACATTATTGTTTTATTACTACCTCTTCTCTGTACCCCACACATACAATTATCTGTGAGGTCCCTCAGTCGAGCAGTGAATTTCAAACAGAGATTCAACCGCAAAGACCAGGGAGGGTTTCCCATGACTCGCAAAGAAGGGTACCTATTGGTAGATACAAATATTTTAAAAAGCAGACATTGAATATCCCTTTGATCAAGGTAAATTTTTTAATTACACTTTGGATGATGTATCAATACACCCAGTCACTACAAAGATACAGGCGTCCTTCCTAACTCAGTTGCTGGAGAGGAAGGATTGGCACAGTGGTCTATGGCACTGCATCGCAGTGCTAGCTGTGCCACTAGAGATCCTGGTTCGACCCATGGGGCGGCACACAATTGGCCCAGCATCGTCCAGGGTAGGGGAGGGAATGGCCAGCAGGGATGTAGCTCAGTTGGTAGAGCATGGTGTTTGCAACGCCAGGGTTGTGGGTTTGATTCCCACGGGGGGCCAGTATGAAAAATAAAATAAAAAATGTACGCACTCACTAACTGTAAGTCGCTCTGGATAAGAGTGTCTGCTAAAATGACTAAAAAAATAAATAAAAAAACGCTCAGGGATTTCACAATGAGGCCAATGGAAACAGTTACAGTTACAGAGTTTAATGGCTGTGATAGGAGAAAACTGAAGATGGATCAACAACATTTTAGTTACTCCATGATACTAACCTATTTGTCAGAGTGAAAAGAAGGAAGCCTGTACAGAATACAAATATTCCAAAACATGCATCCTGTTTGCAACAAGGCACTAAAGAATTACATAAAAAAGCAATTCACTTTTTGTCCTGAGTACACAGTGCTATGTTTGAGTACCACTCTCCATACTTTCAAGGATAGTGGTGGCTGCATTATGTTATGGGTGTTATTGTAATCTTTAAGGACTGGGGAGGTTTTCAGGATACAAAAGTAAACGGAATGGAGCTAATCACTGGCAATATCCTAGAGGAAAACCTGGTTCAGTCTGCTTTCCACCAGACACTGGGAGATGGATTCACCTTTCAGCAGAATGAGCTAAAACACAAGGCCAAATCTAGACTGGAGTTGCTTACCAAGAAGATAGTGAATGTTCCTGAGTGGCCGAGTTACAGTTTTGACTTAGATCTACTTGAAAATCTATGGCAAGACCTGAAAATGGTTGTCTAGCAATGAACAACAACCAATTTGACAGAGCTTGAAGAATTTTGAAAAGAATAATGGGCAAATGTTGAACAATCCAGTTGTGGAAATCTCTTAGAGACTTAACTGAAAAACTCACAGCTGTAATCACTGCCAAAGGTGCTTCTACAAAGTATTGACTGAGTGGTGTGAATACTTATGTAAATTAGACATTACATTTTCCTAAATTAGCAAAAATGTGTGTAGATGGGTGACAAAAAAATAAAAAATAAAAATCCATTTTGAATTCAGGCTGTAACAACAAAATGTGGAATAATGTGGAATCAGGCCTTTATGGTAGAGTGGCCAGATGGAAGCCACTCCTCAGTAAAAGGCACAAGAAGATTCTCTGGTCTGATGAAACAAAGATTGAACTCTTTGGCCTGAATGACAAGCGTCACGTCTGGAGGAAACCTGGCACCATCCCTACGGTGAACCATTGTGGTGGCAGCATCATGCTGTGGGGATGTTTTTCAGCGGCAGGGACTGGGAGACTAGTCAGGATCGAGGGAAACATGAACGGAGCAAATACAGAGAGATCCTTGATGAAAACCTGCTCCAGAGTTCTGAGGACCTCAGACTGGGGCGAAGGTTCACCTTCCAAAAGGACAACGACCGTAAGCATAGAGCCAAGACAACGCAGGAGTGGCTTTGGGACAAGTCTCTGAATGTCCTTGAATGGCCCAGCCAGAGCCCGGACTTGAACCCGATCGAATGTCTCTGGAGAGACCTGAAAGTAGCTGTGCAGCGATGCTCCCCATCCAACCTGACAGAGCTTGAGAGGATCTGCATAGAAGAATGGAAGAAACTCCAAATACAGGTGTGCCAAGCTTGTAGCGTCATACCCAAGAAGACGCAAGGCTGTAATCGCTGCCAAAGGTGCTTCAACAAAGTACTGAGTAAAGGGTCTAAATACTTATGTAAATGTGTTATTTCCGTTTTTAATTTGTTATACATTTGCCAACATTTCTAAAAACCAGTTTTTGCTTTGTCATTATGGGGTATTGTGTGTAGATTGATGAGGGGAAAAAACAATTTAATCCCTTTAAGAATAAGGCTGTAACGTAACAAAATGTGGAAAAAGTCCAGGGGTCTAAAACTTTCAGAATGCACTGTATATCAAATTACCATTTCTCCTTAACAACTGTGCTCTACAGTATGCATATAAACTAAGCTTAAATTCCAACCATCGCCACTTCGACAGTAGCCGTTCACATACAGCACTTATAGCCTCCATATACTCTGCAATCATACGCTCCAGCCAAAATCAATTACGCTGGCAACAGTGCAAAACCTCTGCTTTATCTTTCGACTGGCAAGTAAGGGGGAAACTGAGAATACAGATATCCTGTTTATCAGAAGTAGAACTCATTTTGCAACTGCAAGTGAACCGCACATTAATCTAGGAGACCTTGAGTGGCACTATATGCACGCAATCAGTGGCAATGCGCCCAAGCCACAATTTCTGACCTTTTGAGTGCCGCCCACATTTTAATTAAGCAGCCGCTAAAATAAAAGCATCTCAGTGCCCCCCACCCCTCTCCGAAACTCCCCCACTCTCCCTTTGTAGAATGAACTTTTTTGCCCAGTGAAGTAAATGGTAGATAAACCACATCGTAGCAGTGATTGAATATCGCCTTGGGAAGTTCTTAACAAGGCAGAATTAGGAGGCGTACGTGCAGATACATATGCCTGCCAAATGTAATCTGCTCGTAATAAATGCTTTGCTCTTTATACTGTCGAAAGCAACAAACACAAGTATTGGATTCTCACAGCTGAGCGTCACTGTGTTAGTACAACTCACAATGTGTTTGGTTGATTGTGATTAAGAAGTTGTGTAAGTTTCCATGTATACATTGAGTCATGAGACCAAGTTTCATATTCCCATTTGAACAGTAGAGGTTGATTGATTGGTTTGTGATCTAATGTCTCTTTTTTTTTGTCTTGCAGCTCTTGAATCATTGGGACAGTTGCTTGGGTGCTGAAAGGTAGGCTAGTGTGTTTTGTCGTGTTTGTGTGGAAGTGATAGTGATCTCATATGCAATTTGCGGCTCCTCATCATGATGGTCCATAAGTCACATTGATTCTGTCCGAAACGTCAACCTTTGGTTGACACTAAGTTAATTAGAATGACTCATAGAGACTGACAAAGCTGGCATGTACATTGTCATGTGACAGTGAGTAAGGGTGTGTGTTTGTGTGCGTGTGTGTGTATGGCAAAGGGGCTGTGTGTGTGTGTGTGTGTGTGTCTATCTGTATGTGTGTGTGAGGAGGGGGGAGGGCTGTGTGTGACATAGTGACATCACAATCTCTGCTCCAATGAAGCTAGGTCCCACTGTAACATGTTGGTCCTGACCAGTGTTACATCAAATCAATCGGATGATGCAGTGCAAGAAAAGCTCTTTGAGTAATAACACATTTTCAACCACCATCATATCCCAGCAGTTTTTCTACAATGGAGGCATATCGTCCCATTTTACAGTAGCTGCCTTTTTTTTTTCACTTGAATTGTCTGTGGACTGCATTTGTGCTGGCACAGGCAGAATAGAAGTATTAGAGTGTGAAAGAATCAGAGAAAACAGAGAGAGAAAACCCACTTCTCTTTTCTCCATTCTGTTTAATTATCATTGTGCGAGAGATCGGCGTGCCGCTTTAGCAGTCGCTGAGTTCTGCCCAGCCAATAAGAACTTGCGCTCAGCTGCATCTGACAGTGATAAATGGCGCCACTGCCGTCTCCCTCGTCCCATCGTCCCTGTTAGCAGCTGAGCGGTGCATTATGGGAACGCACAGAGGCTGGCGCGGCCTTGGAATGGGCCTTCGGGCCGTTCATTAATAACGCGGATTCACATGGTGACACGTGTGTGCGCTCGGAGTGTGTAAGGGTGTGTGTGTGTTTTAGGAGCTTCTCAACATGACTCAATGATCTCCTTCAAACCAAATAGACATGCCAGTCAATTCACATCCATCCACATCCAAATTGTGAGAACCTGTGGCTATAGGTATTGGGCCTTTAAATGTGTGCCGGTTCGCGTTTCACTTCTGCTACAACACAATATCATGTCATTTGGTTTAACATGACATTTTGTCAGTCAGACAATCCATGGATTATTGGTTTCCTGCTGATGTTGAACGGAAGGTAACCACCTTACTGTGGTGAATAACCCACTGAGCTTCCATTGAACCCCTGTGAAAGATTCACCAGTAAACAGGAGAACCGCTGCTGTGGTGTTATCAGCCGCAAAATAAGTGCTGCTATTTTACTGTTTAATATCAGATAAAGAATATCAGACCATAGCCTTGTTATTATTGATCTTACTGAATGCTGTCTTCAAAATTCAATCGAAGATATAATGTCTAATTTTATTAGGATATTCAGACTGAAAGGGACACAGTTCTGTACAGTGCCTTGCAAAAGTATTCACCCCCCTTGGCGTTTTTCCTATATTGTTGCACTACAACCTGTTATTTAAATGGGTTTTTATTTGGATTTCATGTAATGGACATACACAAAATAGTCCAAATTGGTGAAGTGAAATTAAAAAAGTAACTTGTTTCAAAGAATTCTAAAAAATAAATAACGGAAAAGTGGTGCGTGCATATGTATCCACCCCCTTTGCTATGAAGCCCCTAAATAAGATCTGGTGCAACCAATTACCTTCAGAAGTCACATAATTAGTTAAATAAAGTCCACCAGTGTGGCAATCTAAGTGTCAAATGATCTGTCACATGATCTCAGTATATATACACCTGTTCTGAAAGGCCCCAGAGTCTGCAACACCACTAAGCAAGGGGCACCACCAATCAAGCGGCAACATGAAGACAAAGTAGCTCTCCAAACAGGTCAGGGACAAAGTTGTGGAGAAGTACAGATCAGGGCTCGGTTATAAAAAATATCCCAAACTTTGAACATCCCACGGAGCACCATTAAATCCATTATAAAAAAATTTAAACAATATGGCAGCACAACAAACCTGCCAAGAGAGGGCCGCCCACCAAAACTCACGGACCAGGCAAGGAGGGCATTAATCAGAGAGGCAACAAAGAGACCAAAGATAAGATTGGAGTATCTGTCCATAGGACCACTTTAAGTTGTACACTCCACAGAGCTGGGCTTTACGGAAGAATGACCAGATAAAAGCCATTGCTTAAAGAAAACAATAAGCAAACACGTTTGGTGTTCGCCAAAAGGCATGTGGGAGACTCCCCAAACAAATGGATGAAGGTTCTCTGGTCAGATGAGACTAAAATTGAGCTTTTCGCCATCAAGGAAAACACTATGTCTGCCGCAATCCCAACACCTCTCATCACCCCGAGAACACCATCCCCGTGAAGCACGGTGGTGGCAGCATCATGCTGTGGGGATATTTTTCATTGGCAGGGACTGGGAAACTGGTCAGAATTGAAGGAATGATGGATGGTGCTAAATACAGGGAAATTATTGAGGGAAACCTGTTTCAGTCTTCCAGAGATTTGAGACTGGGACGGAGGTTCACCTTCCAGCAGGACAATGACCCTAAGCATACTCCTAAAGCAACACTCGAGTGGTTTAAGGGGAAACATTTAAATGTCTTGGAATGGCCTAGTCAAAGCACAGACCTCAATCCAATTGAGAATCTGTGGTATTACTTAAAGATTGCTGTACACCAGCGGAACCCCTCCAACTTGAAGGATCTGGAGCAGTTTTGCCTTGAAGAATGGGCAAGAATCCCAGTGGCTAGATGTGCCAAGCTTATAGAGACATACCCCAAGAGACTTGCAGCTGTAATTGCTGCAAAAGGTCGCTCTACAAAGTATTGGCTTTGGGGGGGTGAATAGCTATGCAGGCTCAAGTTTTCTGTTTTTCATAATAAAAAATATTTTGCATCTTCAAAGTGGTAGGCATGTTGTGTAAATCAAATGATACAAACCCCCCCAAAAATCTAATTTAATTAAAGGTTGTAAGGCAACAAAATAGGAAAAATGCCAAGGGGGATGAATACCTTTGCAAGCCACTGTACATGCAAACATTAAGGACACCTTCCTAATATTGAGTTGCACCCCACCCTTCTGCCCTCAGAACAGCCTCAAATCGTTGGGGCATGGCTCTACAAGGTGTCAAAAGCGTTCCACAGGCCCATGTTGACTCCAGTGCTTTCCACAGTTGTGTCAAGTTGGCTGGATGTCCTTTGAATGGTGGACCATTCTTGATACACACGGGAAACTGTTGAGCATGAAAAACCCAGCAGCATTGCTGTTCTTGAAACATACCGGTGCGCCTGGCACCTACTACCATACCCTGTTAAAAAGCACTAAAATATTTTGTCTTGCCCATTCACCTTCTGAATGGCACACATACACAATCCATGTCTCAATTGTCTCAAGGCTTAAAAGTCCTTCTTTAACCTGTTTCTTCCCCTTCATCTACACTGATTGAAGTGTATTTAAGAAGTGACATCACAATAAGGGATCATAGCTTTCACTTGGATTCACCTGGTCAGTCTATGTCATGGAAAGAGCAGGTGTTCTTAATGTTTTGTATACTCAGTGTATAAGTTAGATTATGTTTCTGAAGTCATTATTACACATACAATGGCAACTCTTTAATTAAGATTAATTTTACTAAAGATTAATTATAAAATAGTTTGTAAGTATCAACTGATACGTTTTATTGCAAAAAAAATTCATATGCAACCTTTTTCCAAAAGCATTGAAATGGAACACACATCTCAGGAGACTGAATAGGTAAGGCAGCGTATGGACTTCCGTTAGCCTACATAGACTTCCTCTGCATGGTACTACCCTACTGTACTGAGTTGTGGTTGAAACAGGCTGAGGTAGTTGAGGCATAATTAGTAATCTGCCTTGGACACGTCAGCTCCTGTTAGTGCTTCGGTTTTAATTCCTTTTGTCTGTTCTCTCCCGATAGCCTTTCCCCGCGCTTCGTAGAGCCGTGTGTGTGTGTGTGTGTGTGTGTGTGTGTGTGTGTGTGTGTGTGAGGTTCCTCTGAACCTGTTTTTATTTTTTATGCTTTTGCCTTCTGTCTTCTATTTTGGATGAAATGGAGGAAATGTCGAATCGTATCGGAGACCCATTCATCGCAGTAATTTGTGGACCAGGCGGCGGGCTAGTCAGGCATGTGTGTGTGTGTGCGTGCGTGTGAGAGAGATATTTTTTGCAATTGTGTCAGTTCAGTGAAAAGCAGAGTCTGTGCACATATGGGCATATTTGTGTGAAATGAATGTTTGTGTGTGTGTGTGTGTGTTGACATGCGTCTCAGGCAGGGGCAAGGTGATGAAAGGTGCTTTGAGGATACACGGCATGAAGGGAAACCCACAATACACCCTCTCTCCCCCAGCTCTCTCTCTGTCTCCATCGTCTCTCTCCATCCTCCTCTCTCTCTCCTTCCCCCTCTCTCTTTCTATCCTATCTCTCCCCCCCTCTCTCGCTCCGTCCTCTCTCTCTCTCCATTCTCTCCCTCTCTCTCTCTCTCTCTCTCTCTCTCTCTCTCTCTCTCCCTCCATGCCTCGCCTCAGTGCCAGTGCCAGTGTTGGCTGAACTCTCACTTTCCTCAGATGTAGGGTTGGCAGAGCTGGACTGAAGGACGATGCATCAAGCATGTTAATTAGTCTGGAAGAGGGAGGGGAGACATCCCTGGAAATCAGGGATTACTCTACCCGTGGATTAAAGGCTACATTAGATACATGTGACACATCAATCAGTGGAGTGGAGACTGTAATATTGCACTCCATATGGGTTATTACTGAGTTATTACATGCTTATTCATTTGTTATAATATCTTCATAAGCACTTTGAGGTGTTGTGGTATAATTAGCTCAGCTATGTCTATAGAGATGGGACTCTTAGTAATAATATTACGTGACTGAGATGATTGAATGGCAACATCACTTTAAAAGTTAAACAGTTTAAGCAAAGTTACACAGCTAGTAACCCATTAGTTTTCATTTCTGTATATATTTAGTCGTAAACTATCCAGTGAACCCTCTTTGTGATAAAATCAACTGTAACAGCCCTCATAAAGGGTATCTAATTGTAATTTGATATACCATCCTTTTTTTCTGTCGGTTCTCTTCTGTCGCACTCTACTTAGTATTTTAGGTTGCCGACACAACTTAGTCCAACTGAGCAGTGGAGTTCAGGTGTGAGTTGCAGTATGGGTAGCTGCCGGCGGCTGTTTTAGATAACACTCCCTCAGCTGTAACACTGATGGAGGATAGCTATTGTTTCCTTTTTGGTTTTTCACGCTATTTGGGCCCGACAGGAAAGAGACACAGGGCTAAGTGCACATACGACACTGTGTATGATGTTATTGTGTTGTAATTTTGTATCGCAATGAGGTTCTGCACAAATGTTGAAATGTGAACGTTGTTATATTTAGGAGTGACACAAACTATCTATCTGTCAACCCATCTGTCTGTCTGTCTGTCTGTCTCTCTCGCTCTTTCTCTCTGTCTCTTTCTCTCTCTGTTTATCTACAGTTGTAGGATCTTAAGTTGAGCAAGTTTGCTACAGCATAAAAATAATCCTGCAGCAACAGGAATTGTGAATTATTATGTGCATAATAATTAATGGCCGTGTTTGTAGGGGTTGATACTTTTTTCGTAAGGGAAAATCTAATTTCAAAATGGAAATTACAAACTTCAGAAGCCTTTTTAAACCTCAAATACACTACACCGTATACATGTCCTGCATTGCAGGGTGATCAAATTACAAACCTACATCTGTATAAGTGAAAACAGCAATGATAGGGGCTCAATGATTATGACTCCAACCGACAAGATTGTAGCCTACATCACATACAGTGCCTTGCAAAAGTATTCGTCCCCCTTGGTGTTTTTCCTATTTTTTTGCATTACAACCTGTAATTTAAATAGATTTTTATTTGCATTTCATGTAATGGACATACACAAAATAGTCTAAATTGGTGAAGTGGAATTAAAAATAATAACTTGCTTTAAAAATTCTAAAAAATAAATAACGGAAAAGTGGTGCGTGCATATGTATTCACCCCCTTTGCTATGAAGCCCCTAAATAACATCTGGTGCAACCAATTACCTTCAGAAGTCACATAATTAGTTAAATTAAGTCCACCTGTGTGCAATCTAAGTGTCAAATGATCTGTCACATGATCTCATTATTTATACACCTGTTCTGAAAGGCCCAGAGTCTGCAACACCACTAAGCAAGGTGCACCACCAAGCAAGCGGCACCATGCAGACCAAGGAGTTCTCAAAACAGGTCAGGGACAAAGTTGTGGAGAAGTACAGATCAGGGTTGGGTTATAAAAAAATATCTGAAACTTTGAACATCCCACGGAGCACCATTAAATCCATGATAAAAAAATGGAAAGAATATGGCAGCACAACAAACCTGCCAAGAGAGGGCCGCCCACCAAAACTCACGGACCAGGCAAGGAGGGCATTAATCAGAGAGGCAACAAAGAGACCAAAGATAACCCTGAAGGAGCTGCAAAGCTTGGAGTATCTGGAGTATCTGTCCATAGGACCACTTTAAGCCATACACTCCACAGATCTGGGATTTAGGGAAGAGTGGCCAGAAAAAAGCCATTGCTTAAAGAAGAAAAAAAGCAAACACGTTTGGTGTTCGCCAAAAGGCATGTGGGAGACTCCCCAAACATATGGAAGAAGGTACTCTAGTCAGATGAGAGTAAAATTGAGCTTTTTGGCCATCAAGGAAAATGCTATGTCTGGCGCAAACCCAACACCTCTCATCACCCCGAGAACACCATCCCCACAGTGAAGCATGATGGTGGCAGCATCATGCTTTGGGGATGTTTTTCATTGGCAGGGACTGGGAAACTGGTCAGAATTGAAGGAATGATGGAAGGCGCTAAATACAGGCAAATTATTGAGGGAAACCTGTTTCAGTCTTCCAGAGATTTGAGACTGGGACGGAGGTTCACCTTCCAGCAGGACAATGACCCTAAGCATACTGCTAAAGCAACACTCGAGTGGTTTAAGGGGAAACATTTAAATGTCTTGGAATGGCCTAGTCAAAGCCCAGACCTCAATCCAATTGATAATCTGTGGTATGACTTCAAGATTGCTGTACACCAGCGGAACCCATCCAACTTGAAGGATCTGGAGCAGTTTTGCCTTGAGGAATGGGCAAGAATCCCAGTGGCTAGATGTGCCAGGCTTATAGAGACATACCCAAAGAGACATGCAGCTGTAATTGCTACAAAAGGTGGCTCTACAAAGTATTGACATTGGGGGGGTGAGTAGTTATGCACACTCAAGTTTTCTGTTTTTTTGTCTTATTTCTTGTTTGTTTCACAAAATAATATATTTTGCATCTTGAAAGTGGTAGGCATGTTGTGTAAATCAAATGATACAATCCCCCCCAAAAAATCCATTTTAATTCCAGGTTGTAAGGTAACAAAATAGGAAAAATGCCAAGGGGGGTGAATACTTTCGCAAGCCACTGTATGTGACCTAACATACCTACCTGTTGTAGAGGGCTGAAATGGGCCTACGACTACCAATAAATAGAAACCCAATCCCTGATCCTACGACTAGCAATACATAGAAAAGTAGTGCAGTATGTAGGGAATACGGTGCCATTTGGGATGCGACCTGCATCTCTTGCATGTGCCCTACTCCCTCAATCCCGAGCAGAATTGGCTGATTGTAATTCACAGGCTATTGTTTGGAGAGGTCGGGCGGCTTGTTTGCTATTGATTTTATTTAAAGGCTTGTATATTTTACTGTGCACATATCAGAGCAATTGTTTTGAAGTATGCAGGGAAATCAATAACCCTAGCTGAGGGCCCGTCTTTACCGAGTGCCTTTCAATGGCTCCAATTTATGTTTTAATTACGGCGATCTACTCAGGAGTTTGAAGCTCGGCATGGGTTCTCAGAGTGCACCTCGCAATCAGCCTCGACATGGCTGGGTGTTAGGTTTTGTATTTCATGTTGTCGTGACCTGCATGTGGAGTCGTTTGACTTAACGGCACTCATCACACCGTCGTACATCTCAATAGTTGCCTCTTGTTCATTGGATGGTTTCTCATTGGAGAGGATTTATACCGGACTGTTTCTGGTGGTGAATACCGTTGGTATCAGTGAAGTCAAATTGTTGGAAGAGGGTCTAGGCCCATATTCATAAAGCATCTCAAAGTAGGAGTGCTGATCTAGGATCAGGTCCCCCCTGTCCATATAATCATATTCCTTATGATCTAAAAGGCAAAACCGATCCTATATCAGCACATCGACTTTGAGACACTTTCTGAATACAGGCCCAGATTGTGGGTTGGACAACAATGAAAGGAAACTTCCTCCAAATTAATTTCAGGACTGTAAGTGCTCAACAAATAAGAGCTAGTGCATTCATACAGCAAATTAAATGGGATGACCTACAGTACATGCAACACTGTTCACTTGGATGAGTCTTTGTCATCCACCTAGCATTCATTGTAGGAGCACGTCAACCTAGTAGGAAAACAACAATCATATAATTGTGGTCTCAATATTGATATCTCAGTTGACAACGTGGCTCCTAGACAGATTTTATGCCTCCTGTATCTTTATTAGAGATAGTCAGCTGAACTCATGCCATTAGGAATGATTGGCCAACTTACTCTGCCATAAAAGTGGCTGCTGCTGGTCGAGCTGAAGGCAGTCAAATATATGTATATTGAGTCCTATAATTAAGACAGATCAATAGAACTGCACTAACTCTTACTCCTGTGTGTGTGTGGAGGGGGGTGGTTTGGTGTGTGTGTGTAAGAGAGAGAGAGTGTGTGTGTGTCAGGCTGGGCGTGAACCCGTCACACAAAGCATACACCACACACTCAGGCTGTGAAATTACTACTGAGTCTTATCACAGTCAGGTCAATGGGTCTCTTGTGAAATCTGCTATGTTCCATTAACAACAATGTGATACACATTGTCATTGGCGAGAATGTACTTTATGATGTTTTATGAAGTGTTGTGCCTATAAAGTAACTCTAATCAATGCCTTATACCGTATACAGAGTAAGTCAGCGTTGTAGTAATAGACGATAACATAAGGTCATACAATTCACTACATTAGGCTGTAATTTATCAAAAGTGGGATCTAACAAAGTATCTGACAAGTTAGGGAAAAGTAGTCTTCACACATTGCAGTAAAACAGAAACATGAACGATCCCAGAAATATGCCAAGTGTTTCCACTTTACCCCAGGTACCCTCAAATACCATCTTGTATATAACAGAGCCCTATAGTGTGCTGGTTGTCAAGCCTCTAAAACATCACCGTTGTATCTTAATACAGTGCAGGAAGAATCCTACAGTATCTGTCAAACAACAGCTGGCACCAGCAACGTGGTTCGGAGGCTGCAGACAAATTAATCATTTAAATCTAGACACTGACAGTACTTTAGCAAGCTGTGTTTCATAAGAGTCTGTCTCTTGTTACGTGTCTCATTTGGATGGTAGAGGTATCATCTCTGTGGTGGCAAACAAACTGGTAAGGTTGAAGGATGATTTCATGGAAAAAGACAAGCTGTTGTGAGTGGAATAGATGCATTCTTACCCAAAACTATTTTTCAGACTTTTGATGAATGAATGGTGCCACTTAAGATAATGGCTACCAACAAGATGCAATGCTTCTGATACGTTCATGATATACGCTTAATAAGCGTACCTGTAGTAACCATAGTGAAAGTAACCATGCATTAATATACCACCAGTGTGTGTTGTTTTAACATGAATACATTTACAGCTTTACTGCATTATATAGGATACATGACGTGTCATGAATGCTTATAACAAGCTTTGGAAACACACAATCAGTATAATTAAGGACTTATTCACAGACTGTTACACAAAAAAGTGTCACCCAATCAACAAGTCTGACAATCTACATCATCAATCAATCACTCTAACCGGCCTGGTTCGATTTCAACTAAACACACCCCTCCTTTTCTCCGTCTCCCTTATGCCCTTTGAAAAATGCTAGCCAGTGATTAGTGATCGCTATAGCGAGGAGACTGACCCTTCCTCCTTCCTTTCCTGCGTCGGACCTTCTCATATCCTAAAGCCCAGCACTGGGGGCGGAGCTTGTCAGCTACAGGGGATCAGGCAATCTCTTCTACTTCAGACCGGGAGTCCATTGTGTCCGACTGCTGTCTCTGGATAATCTGTGTGGCTAGTTGACAGATATGCCGTGGACACACACTCTCACACAGATCTACTGGGGTCAAGCACGATAACAGGATTACAGGGAGAGATGGAGGTCCGGGTCTAGGGCTTGTTAAAGAAAAGGAGAGAGGGGAAGGAGAGGATAGAAGCAGAAGGGATAAAAGAGAGAAGGATATTAGGTGTGATTGAGCGCTTGTCGGGGGGTTTTTGCCAAAGAGTTGAGCTGGAGATGAAGATGAGGGAGGAGATAGGGTGTCGGGACACACACACAGACACACACACAGACACATGCTCAAACACAACAATCACAGACACCATTCCCTTCAACTACCTTATAAAGTTAATTAAATATACCATCAAATTAAATGTCCAATCAAACAGCATTGCACATACACTACCGGTCCAAGGTTTTAGAACACCTACTCATTCAAGGGTATTTCTTAATTTTTACTATTTTCTACATTGTAGAATAGTAGTGAAGACATTTAACTATGAAATAACACATATGGAATCATGTAGTCACCAAAAAAGTGTTAAACAAATCAAAATATATTTTATATTTGAGATTCTTCAAATAGCCACCCTTTTCCTTGATGACATCTTTGCACACTCTTGGCATTCTCTCAACCAGCTTCATGAGGTAGTCACCTGGAATGCATTTCAATTAACATGTGTGCCTTTTTAAAAGTTAATTTGTGGAATTTCTTTCCTTCTTAATGCGTTTGAGCCAATCAGTTGTGTTGTAACAAGGTAGTGGGGGTATACAGAATATATCCCTATTTGGTAAAAGACCAAGTCCATTTTATGGCAAGAACAACTCAAATAAGCAAAGAGAAACGACAGCATCATTACTTTAAGACATGAAGGTCAGTCAATTCAGATTTTATTTTTCTACAAAGTAGAAAATAGTAAAAAATAAGAAAAACCCTTGAATGAGTAAGTGTTCTAAAACGTTTGACCAGTAGTGTAGGTCAACCTACAATGGCAGACTGTGAAAACATCAGACAGTCATTTAGTCCAGCCATTATGCTATACTCCCTTGTTTGTTTTTTTGTGACAAAACTCGTTTTGTCGTTTGTCTTTTTCAAATAAATGCATATAAAGATAACCCCATCCACCCACCCGTATCCTCCCGCCCCACACGGAAACTATACTCCCTTTGTTGATAACAGACCTTGGTTCAAATACTATTCAAAATCTTTCAATTACTTGTAGTGTTTGTTCTAATCTTTCTGGATTGACAGATTGGTGGATTTGCATTTTTTAAATATATATTATATTTCTTTCATTGCGCGAGGCAAGCTCAATCAAGGCCAGATAAAGTATTTGACCACAGGTCTTGTTGGTAGTGATTTATCAGTCTGTTGTTCAGTCTGCTTTATACTACGACAGACATGAGAGACAGAGAGAGACAGAGAGAGAGACAGAGACAGAGAGAGAGACAGAGACAGAGAGAGAGACAGCGAGAGAGAAGGTGAGAGGTCAAGCTGAACTCTAAGAGGCCGTGATGCACATACAGAGACCCTTGGAGGCAGTGTGGTAGGCAGTGACACTGAGCTAATGCCTTGTCACACAGGCTGTCAGCAGATTAGCCAGTGGATTACACCACAGCCATTAGATGTGCATGGAGCGAAAGGGCACAAACACAGGAGAGGAGAAGAGAGGGAATGGGGGAGAGAATAGGAGGGTGGCAAGAGAGTGGAGAGGAGCGAGAGCAGGAAAAAAGGGAATGGAGGAGAGAGAAATGTGGAAAAGAGAGTGTAGGAAAAGAGAGGAGAGGAGAGGTGAGGCAGTAAGGAGAAGAAGAGACGATGATATGGGGAGGAAGTAGTTTGGAGAAGAGTGAGAATAGAGCAACATGAAAAGTGAAGTGGAGAGAATAGAAAAGGAAAAACTGATAAGGTAGAGGATGGAGGGAGATGGAGACCAGGAAGAAAATGCTGAGAAGAGGAGGGGTGGAAAGTGGCTCAAAAATAGGAGGAGAGGATGGGAGGGGAACAGAGGACAAGAGGGGCGAGGAGGAGGAGAGAAGTGGAAAAGAGAGTGCATGCAAAATTGCACCGAGAGAAAGGGTGGAGAGGAGAGAAGAGGGATGGAAATGAGGGGAAGATTAGAAGAGGAAGAGAGGAAAGAGAGAGAGGGTAGCATGTGAAGCAGAGGGGAGGAGACGATTTAAAAGTAGAAGAGAGAAACACACATGGTGAATAGAGATGTAAAACATTGAGACTAACTGATGTTGACCAGATGGAAAATAGAAAGAGAAGTGGGGTGTTAAAAAGAAAAGAAAAGGTAAAGATATAGGACCAGGAAATACAATAGAAATAAGTAGATTCAACCAGTTGACATAGAGAACTGCCCATCTTCTACTATGTTCATCCATCAAGTCAGTCCAGATTAAATCCATAGTGACCTATTGGTTAATCATGACGTCAATGTGGGTATTATCTGGATTATAAATACAGTTGACGCAGAATATTTAATACGAAATGTTGCCACATAATATGCATGTTTTGGTCAAACTCTCCAAAATAATATTGACATCTTAGCTGTGCATATACAAACCCACCCTGTCTAACTTTATGTAACAGCAATATTGTCTGTCAGAGAGATTATTGTCTGTGCTTGCAATGTAATGTCTGGATCAGAAATTAGGTTGTGTTGCGTAAGAATTACAGCCTTGATTTTCAACATGTGAATCTTGGCTCTGGTATTAGTACAATGAAACAATGATTATGTGTAATATATATGATATGTTATGTTATGCAATGGGGCATGTATTGACATAAGCCTTGTGTACTCTCCACTCAACAGTAAACTGTAGCTGACAGTTTTGGGACCAAAGTCTAAAGGTTAATGGAATATGTTTGCTTAATGCACTCATTCAGCAAAAGTGAGATGCACTGTGAAAAAGATGAACTAGTGTGGTAGCTAGATAATCTGAAAGAAAGGTTTACAATTTAGAACTTTTCATTGATGGTTGTATTAGTAAGGCTATAATTGGGTGAACTTAAGTGCTTATGTCAGTTGTTATGACATTCTATGATAGGTTTATGAAGGTCTTATGACATAAGATCATTGGTAGCAATACCTCTCAGTAGTTGACCAGAGAACCCATGCAAAGATAATTTTAAAAAGTATTAAAATAGAACATTTAAAGGACATACCCATGCTCACATCAAGTGTCACAAAGATTTATAACACCTATGAAAAAAAGTATTCCCACTTTGCCTCCATTCCAATTAGACGAGATTGATAATCTACATTAGACGAGATTGATAATCTACATCTCCAATCCTCAACACTCGGCTGCAATCAGTCTCCGGTTGCATGTGAAGAGGTGTCAGCCATCTCAGCTGGTGTTTTGCTTGAGATAATCGACTTGCCATCCCCACCACATTACCCCACTCCACCAATCTAATGAGCTGTAATTGCCAGTGTGGGCTTCTTTGGGACCCATATTTATCTAAGAATAAGAGAAAATATGCCAGGATAACTAGGGCTAATGGGAATTTCTGATGTGCATTGTGAGTGGCGATTGTTTTCCGAAATGTCTCACATATCATGGCATGTATTTGAGCTGCAATACAGACTGAATGGCATACAGTGTGTTAATGCTCAACACAGAGAATCCATGCAGACACATGGATTTAGTGTCTCAAACATTGTGTGTGTGTTTGTGTGCTTGTATGGGTGTGTGTGTGTGTGTGTGTGTGTGTGTGTGTGTGTGTGTGTGTGTGTGTGTGTGTGTGTGTGTTTCTGTGCATGTGTGTGTATGTGTGTGTGTGTTTCTGTGCTTGTATGCATATATGCAGCTAGGCTGCTGGTGGCGTTAGCTCTGGCTATGAGTTTCAGGAGTAGCTAGCCTCGTCTGATATGCAGCTACGGTAATATACTAACTAACTAACTAACCAAAGCTAGGAAAATAGGGTAATTAAGCATGTCCAAATGTAGCACAGTAACAGGACAAAAAAAGATGTCCACAGCCAGCCAACCCACTAGTCAGCATGGGGATGCAGTTGTTCTGACACTGTGTGGACCCGTCACCCAGAACACACATCCCACCCCTCATGTCTCATGTCAGTATGAAAAATGTATGCACTCACTAACTGTAAGTCGCTCTGGATAAGAGCGTCTGCTAAATGACTAAAATGTAAATGTAAATATGTGTGTGTAGTGTGACAGGAAGGCTTATGCCGTTCAGGGCACATTTGCTGGTTGAGTGATTTGAATGTGTGCTCCTCCATTGGAATGAGCTGAGTCTTAGGAAAGCCATGGTGGGTGGGGGGTCTAGATGTGTTAACCCCCAGTGTTATTTAGACAGTTATTGTGATAAGCACCACACACACACACACACACACACACACACACACACACACACACACACACACACACACACACACACACACACGGACGAACACACACAATCACACAAACATGCATATGCATACACACACGCCCACACAAGCGCATAAACACACACACGCACTCATGTAGCATCCACACAGTCACATGAAGCACATGCACAAGGTGGAAATTGACAACCTATAAAACGAATTCTAACACTCTAAACACCTTTTTCCTCTTTTAAAAGCCTCCACACTCAGATTACCCAGATTAAAGTTAGGTATGCACTGAATTAGCCAGTGAGAAAACTCAATTTCCTTTGCGATTTCACAAGCGTTTAATTTGAAACAATTAAGATATTATAGGCGCCAGGGATACACTAAACCGAAAGGCAGCTGGGAGCAATCCCATAAACCCTTCGGCCCGTGAACGAGTCACCTCGCCTTTCTCTCTCTCGGCTCGCCTCCCTTGCACTCCTCCTCTCCCTCACCACTGGCCTTCCTCTTCTCTATCTCTAATTGCCTCCCCTCATGTTCCTCCTCTCTCTCTCCTGCTTGCCTCCCGTCTCTCTCTCTCCACTCGCCTCCTCTCACGTTCCTCCTCTGTCTCTCTATCTCTACTTGCCTCACCTGGCGTTCTTCCTCTCTCTCTCTCCACTTGCCTCCCCTCCCGTTCCTCCTCTCTCTCTCCGCTTGCCTCTCCACCCGTTCCTCCTCTCTCTCCACCTGCCTCCCCTCGCGTTCCTCCTCTCCCACTCCGCTTTCTTGAAGTGACGCCTGACTTAGGTAGCATTCAGCCTCGCCAACACAAATAAATGTACTTAGCCTCCCCTGAGCTTCTACAAGCTCTCCTACAGTACCTTCACCAATCACTCAAGTGCCTATCAAATGGATCAGTTGGCTGCCTATCTGAAGGCCTAATTGTGTCAAGATGGTGAAAGGAGGAAGTGAGGACTTAGGATGTTTACTTCGTGCAAAGACAATTTCCATTACAACTTGTATGATGTCATTGGATTAATAATTTGCATGTGTGTTGTTTATTACAGTATGGAAGAGAAAGAGATGGAAAGTGAGGGAGAGCGAAAGGGAGATTCAAACTATAGGGGGCAGTAAACAGTAAGAGGTTTGTACATTGTCATAGGGACAATTAATTAAAAATAATCATAATACATGGGACTTATATAGCGCTTTTCTAGAACCCAAAGTCGCTTTACGCTTTAAGTGTAAAACAAATATATATATAAAAAGATTGGATATTTTTTACAGGGGTTGATACATATTTTGTTATAGGAAATTGGAACCTATTTGCTATACTGAGTGTACAAAACATTAATAACACCTGCTCTTTCCATGACATAGACTGACCAGGTGAATTCAGGTAAAAACTATGATCCCTTATTGATGTCACTTGTTAAATCCACTTAAATCAGTGTAGATGAACGGGAGGAGACAGGTTAAAGAAGGATTTAACACTCAATATCAGGAAGGTGTTCTTAATGTTTTGTACACTCAGTGTATACAGATGTAGGATCTTAATTTGATCACTCTTCTGTTGCTGAGAATTTTGCTGCACTTCAGGAAATACAAACTTGTAGTGTATTTGAGGTTTATAAAGGCTTCTAAGGTTTGTAACTTCCACTTTAAAATGTCAGACCTGAAAAATGTATGAACCCCTACAAAAGGTTTCCATGAATTATAATCTGCATTATAATTCACATTCCTTGTTGCTGCAGGATTATTTTCCTGCTGTAGCAAACTGGCTCAAACTAAGATCCTACAGCTGTACAAAGTTCAACCATATTCCTAGTTACAAAACAACATTAATATTTGATTTTTCAACCTTATCAAAATGAGAACGCAGAATGATCATTAACTATTCATTACATAACAATAATCATCTACATCCATGTATAGCATCGATGACCTTGCACTGTCCCTTACTTCAATGGACATGACACCCTGTTTGTTTGTGCAGAACCCACATCACTCCCCAAACTTCAAACTTCATGTTTACTCTCTCAAACACTCTCCCATCAATCCTCCCTCAATCCCTCTCCCACCACCCCCCTCCATAGAGGGGCATCGAAGGTGTGAAATTGATATAGTGGCGCTGGTGATATTGGGGAGTCTGACGGTAGGCTCTCCACTTTGTGCGGGGGGGTGACGGATCAGGCCGGCGAAAGCGTCGTTTCATGGACACTGAACTGTAAAATGGAGGACCCGGGCAGACACAATGTCCGTGATCAATAGGCCACGCCAGGAGAGTTGGTAAATGCCTGTTGCCGCACGGTGAGAGGTGAGAGCCTGGCTATGTCCACACACAAAGAGAGAGAGAGAGAGAGCATGGGAGGGTCACATCGTGACAGAGTCAGCTTTCAGGAGGGGAGGGGAATGGGTAGAGAGGGAGAGAGTAGAGTGGAGGAGTGGAGAGAGAGGGGTAGAGATGGAGAGAAGGTATAGGAGAGAGAAAAGGGGGAGTGATGGAGAGAGGGAGTGAGTCTGAGAAGTTAGCAAGAGGCACGAGTAGAGAAGGAGAGAGGAGATAAGAGAGCTGGGGAGAGAGAGAGAGGAAGAGACAGGCAGGGGAAGATAGAGATGGAAAGAGAAAAGGTAAGTAAGAGTGATGGGTGGAGATTGACGATGAGTGTGGGAAAGATCTGAGTTGGAGAGGAAGTGAGTGACTGAAAGAGTGCAAAAGACAAAGGACGATATAAGTAGATTGAATAGTGTCATAATTATGCTGTAGAACCTCCATAGGCCCAGCCTACACATAGCCCTTCACCAGACACTCCACCACACCACTCTCTCCTTCATCTCCTCTCTCATCCACTCCCCTATTCCCATCACCCTCTCTGTTCCAATCCCGTCATCACAGAGTTTGTGTGCCGACCTGTCATGCACTCCGTGTGCTGGCATGAATCCACAGGCACACACACACCCTGACACAGCCTTACACACCCACACTGAAGAATATTGTCACACACACACACACAGACCGTGACAAAGCCTCACACACACACACAAACACACACACATCCATACCACCACATCAACCAATGCAGATCTGCACCGTATCCCCAGTCCGCTGAATCCTTTCTTGGGACTTGGTTCTCTCTCTCTCTCCGTAGTCTCTCTCCCTCTCCTGTCAAAGAGAAGACAATATTCTTCAGCAGACAGGAACTGTCAGAACACTCAGACTGCACGGCCGCTGCAAGCCACGCTTCCACATTAACCCAATTCAGCTCTAATGGAATCTGATTGCCTTTCAAGCCCATCACAAGACATCCTGAATCCACATTAAACCCGAACAGAGCTCGGAGCTCTTTCAGCGCCTTTCGCGATCGCGAAGTGTGATGGATCTTTTGTAATAAAGCATTGTCTAATAATGATGACTCTGCATACTTTACTGTAAGGAGCTGGTTGCTGACTATGACCATATGCCTTTGACAAAAATAGGTCACTGCGAATGCATTGCCGGAGAAGATTAGTTGTTACTCACATGTCAAGGTAGAATGTGTTAGTAGAACTGAACACAACCAAGTTCATATACAGTAGAATTAGGGCAGCTGAAAACATACATTTCTATCTGGTTCAAATTCAGTACAGATTTGTTCCAATACAGTTGGGGGCATAGCTATAAAAAGTAAAACAATATTACTGATTGTGTCAGATTTAACGATAGGGCTGCTTGGCTTCAAGTCAATATATCAACTTCAGAACTCAACCCAAATTAAATGTAATCATTGCAATCCATATTTTTCGAGTTTCGAGGGCAAACTTAGCAACAGCTCCAAACAAAGTCTCATAACCCTCTTCTTTGTATTTTTGGTATCATGAACTCAGCAACCATTAAGTGATCCAATCTCAACAAACTGTTCATTGACCATTAAGTAAGACTATACGCTTCACCATCCATCAACGCTGACACATTCTGAGACATTCTGAGAGAGACATATTGGGTATCTTGGCTGAGATTCACACTGGGGTTTTGTTGGGTGATTGGTGTACGTTGTCATGCCTTTGGGGTGTTGTCTGTAATTTCACCTTGGTGGTTGGTTGTCACCTTCGGCATTTAGCTGAATTGTTGTGCTTGGCCATTTACAAGTCAATCTCGTCCGTCGTCTCGACACGTCGGATTACATTTATCCGCTTAGGAGATTGTTATCCGAAGAGTGAGAGGCAATAGCTTGATGGGAGGGAATTCATTTTACGATGACTGGTTTACTTGATTGGAATGGGGAGGGTTTAAACGGCGCATTGCGGTGAGGGTGGATCAACTCTAAGGAATTGAATGAAAGTTGTTTTTGGTGGGGATACAAGTTCTGTTGCTCTACCCCTGGGTTATAGACAGTGTTGTCCCCCGAGATGCACAAACAGAGAGTAATGACGAGACTTACTGTAGGCACATCTATAAAGGCACGCACCTTGGCAAGGATACACAGGCCTGGCCTGTAACTTAGGGTTCTGTATAAGGATGGGGAAAAAATGCAACTATTGGATATTCTTGCATGGTCTCACTATATGACGTCTGTTAGAACTCCCTGTTAGGCCTACTGTATATAGGTATTGATTCGCCCATAATACAGATATTAGAAGATCATTCAGGGGTTGTGTCAATCCATTTTAACTCAATCGATTCTGGTAATTAATTGGAAATTCTACTCATAAATTGGACCAAAAATACTCATTGAGAAATAATGGACAATTCATTCCTACTGTACATGATTAATTGATCCAAAGCCTGATTAAATGCCCAATCGTAATACAACTAAATACAGTATGTGCTGGTGTGCCTTTGTTGAAACTCCATGATTGTATCGCTGAGTAGCTCCTTTAACTCTCTATCTAACTCGTGTAACAAGGAAATCGATTTGGTATCCAACTTTTTTCTGCGCTAGACAATGTGAACTCACACAACAACAAATTGGAGCTTTAAGAGGTAGTTTATCCTTGCTGAGATAAACACTACCCCAGTAAAGGAGAAGTCTTGTCCAAGTCTTAACATTGATTTGCGGCATGACAGCTGTCATATAGTCTGGTTCATGGCTCAGAGAGAGACCACTGTGGTAGGAGGCTGGTGCCATGCAAGCCCCAGATTGACTTGTACCCTCTGATAAAGTGGCTGTCATTCAGTACATTCTATCCCCACTGTCTCTAAGCCCATTATTTAGCAAGCACCAAAATGACAGTAACACTGTTTCAACCAATGAGTTACAGCTGTTCATTAATGACAATTAACTGTCTATATATTATGTATGAACTGTTGCAACCCCCTGAAAGGATACATAATTGAAAAGTGTTGCCAATATGAATACGTCATTTGGATTAATAAAATCAACAAAACTATAATATATTTGCTGTGTAAAAAAAATTAAAAATAATCATGACTACCAGTTCAGATCATCCTTATGTTCAATTTAATTGTAGGTAATCAAAGGCACCAATTGGCATTATAGGACTTGATGATGTATCCAATAATGCATATCAAAGGCACCTCCCATAAATGATGATATTCAAAAGCTTGTCAGTGTTTTTGTGATTAGTCATGGTCTCCAAAGATCTACTGAACCACGGTGGGGTTGAAAGGTTGACACTGATCTCTTTGTTGCTGTTGTAGCACTGTTTGTCTAAATAACCTGGTTCAAGCATTCATGACATTACCCTGAAGATACGTTTGATGGCGCCAGAGAAGATGGCTGTCGTTTTACAGCCCTCTAACCAATTGTAATATTATGTGTATTTTTTTGCGTTATTTATAATTTATTCTGTACATAATGTTTCTGCCATCCTCTCTTATAACCAAAAAGAGCTTCTGGATATCAGGACAGCGATTACTCACCTCGTATTGGACAAATATTTTTTCTTCAACGAGTCGGACGCGAAGGATATCCTACAGACACCCGACAAGGCCCAAATCCCCATCATTCGCAGGAGAAAGAGACGGAGATATCGTGGACGTAGGTCGGGGTGCCTTGTAAGGATCCGACGGAGAGCGAGTAAACTGCCTCTTCCATCAATCCTATTAGCCAATGTTCAATCATTTGAAAATAAATTAGATGACCTAATATTACGGTTATCCTACCAACGGGACATTAAAAACTGTAATATATTATGTTTCACCGAGTCGTGGCTGAACGACGACATGGACAACATACAGCTGACGGGTACATTACTGGGAGTTTATATATAGAGTGTGCGGCTCTCTTGATTTATTTTTGTTGCTGTTGTTGTTGTTAACATACAGCATGTGGTGGTGACTCCATAGTGGGTGGAGGGGTTTCCCACTTTATATACAGTAATGTAGGTACAATACATGTTGATAGAACATGGCACTTACAACGCCAGCGTTGTGGGTTCAATTCCCACAGGGGACAAATACAAAAAATAACTACAGTAAGTCGCTGTGGATATCAGCGTCTGCTAAATGACTAAAAATTGTTAAAAAATGATGAGTACATAGGATGTATATAGCATCAGAATAATACATATAGGCACACTATTGAGTTAATGTTAATGTCCTTGTAACATTGTTCAGCTTATGATATTCACCATCTGCTCCAGATGTGGTGTCACCCTAGGAACTTCAACGTTCACTACATCGCCAGACGTAATAGGGAACATACTTGACTTCTCTCGTTCAAAAGGAGAGAAATACTGTATCACAGCCAAGCATCTG
Source organism: Coregonus lavaretus (assembly GCF_964263955.1). Lineage (NCBI taxonomy): Eukaryota > Metazoa > Chordata > Actinopteri > Salmoniformes > Salmonidae > Coregonus > Coregonus lavaretus. The sequence continues at coordinate 26,564 of NW_028159139.1, forward strand.
GATTGCCTTGGTCTTGAATCCATCTTATTGAAGGACAGTTGGTTTATGGACTCTCACCGTCTAGTCCTACATGACAAAGTTCACCCATTATAGGTAATGAGTTATCTTGATAAATCCCACCCTTGCCCTCATTTATCAACAATATCCTGCCGTATTACACCCCTTGACTGTGCCAAGAACAGAAAAAGCACAAGGTTAGACCCAGAACGGGATTGTAAATCTACTAACTAGTCTCATCCAATTATATTCAAAGAGAGAAGGGGCTTGAAAACAGTCGCTGTAGACGTATTGCGTCCATATCTTGTATTGATGTTATAGCTTGCATTGTACATACAGTGGGGGAAAAAAGTATTTAGTCAGCCACCAATTGTGCAAGTTATCCCACTTAAAAAGATGAGAGAGGCCTGTAATTTTCATATTAGGTACACGTCAACTATGACAGACATAGAGGCTCCTCTGTCTTCTTTAAGAGGCTCCTCTGTCCTCCACTCATTACCTGTATTAATGGCACCTGTTTGAACTTGTTATCAGTATAAAAGACACCTGTCCACAACCTTAAACAGTCACACTCCAAACTCCACTATGGCCAAGACCAAAGAGCTGTCAAAGGACACCAGAAACAAAATTGTAGACCTGCACCAGGCTGGGAAGACTGAATCTGCAATAGGTAAGCAGCTTGGTTTGAAGAAATCAACTGTGGGAGCAATTATTAGGAAATTAAAGACATACAAGACCACTGATAATCTCCCTCGATCTGGGGCTCCATGCAAGATCTCACCCTGTGGGGTCAAAATGATCACAAGAACGGTGAGCAAAAATCCCAGAACCACACGGGGGGACCTAGTGAATGACCTGCAGAGAGCTGGGACCAAAGTAACAAAGCCTACCATCAGTAACACACTACGTCGCCAGGGACTCAAATCCTGCAGTGCCAGACGTGTCCCCCTGCTTAAGCCAGTACATGTCCAGGCCCGTCTGAAGTTTGCTAGAGTGCATTTGGATGATCCAGAAGAGGATTGGGAGAATGTCATATGGTCAGATGAAACCAAAATAGAACTTTTTGTTAAAAACTCAACTCGTCGTGTTTGGAGGACAAAGAATGCTGAGTTGCATCCAAAGAACACCATACCTACTGTGAAGCATGGGGGTGGAAACATCATGCTTTGGGGCTGTTTTTCTGCAAAGGGACCAGGACGACTGATCCGTGTAAAGGAAAGAATGAATGGGGCCATGTATCGTGAGATTTTGAGTGAAAACCTCCTTCCATCAGCAAGGGCATTGAAGATGAAACGTGGCTGGGTCTTTCAGCATGACAATGATCCCAAACACACCGCCCGGGCAACGAAGGAGTGGCTTCGTAAGAAGCATTTCAAGGTCCTGGAGTGGCCTAGCCAGTCTCCAGATCTCAACCCCATAGAAAATCTTTGGAGGGAGTTGAAAGTCTGTGTTGCCCAGCGACAGCCCCAAAACATCACTGCTCTAGAGGAGATCTGCATGGAGGAATGGGCCAAAATACCAGCAACAGTGTGTGAAAACCTTGTGAAGACTTACAGAAAACGTTTGACCTGTGTCATTGCCAACAAAGGGTATATAACAAAGTATTGAGAAACTTTTGTTATTGACCAAATACTTATTTTCCACCATAATTTGCAAATAAATTCATAAAAAATCCTACAATGTGATTTTCTTTAAAAAAAAATCTCATTTTGTCTGTCATAGTTGATGTGTACCTTTGATGAAAATTACAGGCCTCTCTCATCTTTTTAAGTGGGAGAACTTGCACAATTGGTGGCTGACTAAATACTTTTTTTCCCCACTGTATGTAGGATCTTAATTTGAGCCAGTTTGCTACAGCAGGAAATTAATCCTTCAGCAACAGGACATTTTAATTGTTATGTGGATTATAAATCATGGACATTTTTGTAGGGGTTGATACATTTTTCGTAAGGGAAAATCAAGTCTGAAAAGTGGAAATTACAAACTTCAGAAAATCAACTTTAAAAATCAAATACACTGCATTGCAGGAAAGTTATCCTGCAAAAATAATGATCAAATGAAGGTCCTACATATGTAACCTACATATGTAATATATCTGATAATGTATACTTGAGTTAGTCTATAGGTTAGTCACTATAGTATGTTTAATTTTAAGTAATGCAGTGTTTGTAGTACATTGCAAGCAATGCCAACAAATGTTCCAAGAAAGGTTTCATGTTATGTGCTGTGGTATCTCAAAGAATGCATACAATACATACTGTACTCTGTAGGCCTAAAAACACATCAAGGACTAATCATTTAATCGTGGCTTTTGCTCTTGTGTTTTTTTCATCAATCATTGGAATGACATTCAAACAATTGTACAACATTGCTTTTGTAGACACAACTTAACTTCACTGTCTGATCAAACCTGTAACATGCTAATTGCTAAATGAGAGAGAGAGAGAGAGAGAGAGAGAGAGAGAGAGAGAGAGAGAGAGAGAGAGAGAGAGAGAGAGAGAGAGAGAGAGAGAGAGAGAGAGAGAGAGAGAGAGAGAGAGAGAGAATGAGTTGGCTGGGAAACTGTTTGTGCCTGCAGGCTAAGTTGTAACAGCAAGTTTTCTCCAAACACCCTCATTCATCTGTCGCTCTGGGACATTAATTTTCAGCCTCTAAATCAGGGCCCGGCATACACTTTACTTTGTTATGGCTTGGATTACTGCAGAATACAATGCACAAAGATATGACATTAATAATTTTGTTTCAGTCGATATTGGCTTTAGAAATGTATATTAATAAATAATAGTATTAGGAGTAGCAGTAAATATCACTACTTCTTAAAACAATCATATAGTGATTACTTTATTGATGCTTTAAGGGCAAAAACATTATCAGAACAATTTTTGTAATTGTTCCTCTTGGACATTTTTCAACTGAATGTGGCTTGTGTAAGTAAATGGTGGAATTCCCCAGATAAAACTAAATCCATTCATTAAATCTGAAAGTCCAAAATAGAAATTAAAACAAATGCTCGCTCTCTCTCTCACTCACTCACTCACTCACTCACTCACACTCACACACACACACACACTCACACTCACACTCACACTCACACACACACACACACACACACACATTTTCTTCTTCATTTTCACCATCTGAAAACAGTTTACCAACCATTTTACCACGTATGAAAAATGTTTCCCTGAAAACGTGTGATGATGTCCAAACTCAAACATTCCTTTGGTGGACTGAAGGGGAGAAAGTTGAGCTCTGGGAGTTAGTTGATCCTGGTGAGTGACGTCACCTTTCCATCCCCTCTCTGTTTCTGTGCCTGAGTCCGGCAGTCTGTGTGAGTGTAGGCAAGAGAGAACGCGTCCCTGCCGCACCGCACACAGAACTACATAGTGTCGACACATTGAATAATGAAGACCTAACGCACACAGCGACGGGAAGTATACCACATGGTTTCATTGCTGGACATTCTGGTCCATTTGCTCGCTGTGGTGGTTTGCCTCTTGCACTGAGGAACATTCATTCATTCGAGAAAAGAAAACTCTAGGAAGAGGCGAAATTAGAGCGACAGACTGGAAAAGAAGCGTATCTGTAGACGGATTATTTATCGTATACTGCTGTCATTCTGGATTGTAACTCGCGACTATTCTAATAGTTTACAACTGGAGAGACCGAGTTCAAAGACTAAATGCAAAAATGATGTTAAGGTAAGCTTCTACGGAAATGACCATTAAAATTGGAGAATTTGTGGATGTTTGACTTTTCACGCACAGTGTTGGCGGATTGAAGTCGTCGACAAAAGCCTTTAAAATATTGTATGTTGAGATGCGATTGATTTGTTGTATTTGTTTATTGTCAAATATAATGGAGCACCAAACTATGTCTATGCTTAGGGTATAGTGCATTTCGTGAGTTGTAGTTATGGACTAGTTTATGTTGTTTGTGTTATGTATAGAGAATAAAATAATACTGTAGTTTATTGAGATTGAATTTACTCTGAATAGACCTGCCTATTTTGTGAGGGACGCACGAATCTCATTGAATTAAATTAAACATACGTGCACATTTACAACAGGATACAAATAGTTATTTGAATTATGTTTATGACTATTCTAGTATATAAGCGATTTGGGGGATCTGGGTATTCGTTTACTGTATGATAGGCTAATGTAAATTCTACAGCAGGAGGCTGCGGCCTATGATAGGTTACACGAATAAAATAAATAGTACAATAATATCTATTATTGATATATGTTTGCGTTCATTAAACATTCATAGTCATTTTATTTGCTCCTGATGGTGCTGTTTTAGTAGGCATACGATTAGGTTTCGATAGTGATATTACAGTTTAATTGGAAAACTACGTTTTTCGAAGTTGTGTGGAGTCTATTGTCATGATTTAAAGCCGCATTCCTCGTGCTCGCAAAAGAGACGCGCGCCATATCTATGTTGTTGCCTATTTTTGGAACACATTTTTTGTTCTCCACCTACCTAACTAAATTGTCGGCAGGGCGAACTATATCCCAGGGTTTACAGGCATTCAAAATGACACACAAATAAATGCGAAAACGCCTGTCAAAAATCAGGTGAAAGTGAAAAAAAATGATGTGACAGATCTTCCAGTACAATTGCGCACAACACCTGTGCTCACTGAGCGAGTTTAGCCACTAGGGGCCTTCCTAGCCTACTCTACAACTCTACAGTGAGAGCAGAATGCAGAGGTGCAATCATTTATCTAGGACTGTCTGGGAGTGGTCTGAGTGGGGAGGGGAAAAGTGAAAACTAGCTGTTATTGGCAGAGAGGTTTGGAACTGTCCTTCATATTGGTTTATTAACAAATTTACCATCTAGTGATGTCACCAGGCAAGCTCCATCCCATCAAAACAGGCAGAAATTTCAAACAGCTCTTACACTAAAAGGGGATTATCATAATTTTCAAAATGTCACAGTATTATTTCAACCTCATAGTTTGGAAGAATATATAAAACACAGAATAATCACGTTTTTGACTGCACTGGGCCTTTAATATCATAAAAGGTTACCACGGAAACATTTATTTTGATAATAATAAGGTTATAATGCTGTGTGCTGGCCTGCTGCTAATTTGATCAATTGTAGGCCTATTTTGATATTTGAAAGACATCACATTTTGGGTTAATTGCTTGTTTTATATGCAGTATATAATTGTATTCTATTTTCTGGGTTTGAGAAATTTCTAGGACAGAGTGTGCATGCATGAAACACAGTAAATATACATGGCTTGGCGTTTGGTTATCCTACAGTACATTCAGCTGCCTTATAGCTCACTATTGGGAGGTATTGCGTTTGTAGCTCTGGGTGAAATGAAAAGTCAATAAGAGAGGTTGGAGTAGTGAGGTGTTGAAAATGGATTGTAAGTGCTTTGTAATTGTGTGTCTGTGCGTCTTTGTGAGTGTCTGTGTGAGTGTGTGGTTGAGCAGTCTTTAGCAGTTTGTAGGCAGTAAGCACTCTGAGAGCTCACCTGTCTTCTATGTTTTACAGTTTCCAGCTCCAACAATTAGCACTTTTTTGACACAACGCTATTAGCACCGGTCGCTACTCGATCGATTTCCAATTTCGCTGTTATGACAGCTGCCCTCAAAAGAGGAGACAAAATGAATATGCGTCAACGTTGAATAGCCTATTCGATTTAAGTGGTTCAACCCAAAGAGAGCTGACGTGAGAGATGAGTTGTGTTGTTTTGAAAGCAGTGCTGAAGCGATCATTTTTTCTGAACCTGTCCTTGGATGCGTGTCCTTGTGAAATCCTTTGAAACAATTCATGGCGTTGTTTGAAGAGCCTTTTCATCATAACTCTCAGAAACCAAGTTTCTATGAGTGAGTGTGGCAGGGTAAGAGTGTATTGTGCATCGATGAGAGTGAGGCAGTCGTTAGTTCATGTGAAGTGTATTTCATGCTGGGACTGAACATTATGATACAGTACACAAGAAGAGCCTGCTGCCAAATGGTTAATAGACTCCCTTGCAGGTGAACCAAGCAGAGTGACTTAGCTAATAAAATACCTCAGCATCCAGTCTCTCAGCCAGACTGAACCAAGTACCCTCGTAAAGAAGTAGTATCTCGTTGTACAATGCTATTGTTCCACCACATCCAAGTGTATATGACTCACCATACTATTGCAGGAGGGGAGGCAAAAAAGAAGTGTGTTTGTGTGTTTATGTGTGTGCGTGTGTTTGGGGTGTGCGTGTGCGCATGTGTTGCCTGTGAGCACTGCTTGTGGAATGCCAAGGCAAGGCTGAGGCCTTCCATTATGAGCCGTGGAATGAAAAATCAACACTTACATAATAAAAACGGATACATAAACGCAGGGCTGCAATTATGGGGCGCCAACCTGGTTGGAGAGAGAAGGCCACAGAGTGCCAATAGGTCTGCTAACAATCACCACCAATCTACTGGTGTAATCTACTTTATTTGTGCCAGCGGGCCTAAACTACCCCCCCTGGCTGGCGCGAGAAGAATTTTGACTGCAGAGGTCATGGTGAAAAACATGCGCGGCTGCTGCTGTGAGGATATGTGTGTGCATGCAAGTGTGTGTATGTGTGTGTATAATAGCGTGCCTGTGTGTGTGTGTGTGTGCGCCTTCGTGCGTGACTGTGTGTGTCAGGGGGACCTATTCAATGGACCCAGTTTACCAAGGAGTACCTGATGCAATGTGACAATGAGAAATTAGTTTGATTTGGCAGAACACTGATCAATCCCACAGCATAATAAAGTAATCACGCCTCTCTCCACCCCTCCTTCCTGGTTCACTTGGCTGCAGACCACCATATTTTTCATCCAGCCCCTTCATCTACTGATTTACCCATGCTTACATTCCCTCGCCTAACCCAATTTCTACCCAACTACTGTTCAAGGGTGGTTGCGTGATATAAAACAGGTTGCTTCCCTAATGGCACCCTATTCCATATGTAGTGCACTACTTTTGACCAGGGCCCATAGGGTACCCATAGGCCTCTGGTCAAAAGTAGTGCACTACATAGGGAATAGGGTGCCATTAGGGAAGCATTCGAAGTAGTCTGCCACGGGGCGTTGACTTTACACAGAGGGAAACACTAGCGTTGTATTGATATTCAGCTGATACCGCTGGGGTCGGAGTAATAAGAAGCCTATTTTCACGCCCAGGCGGAATCACCTCTGCTGTCCATCACCCTGTCAAATATTGTCTGGCGAGGAGTCTTTGCTTGGCACTAACACCAAACACACACACAGCGCACACATACGCCGGTGCAAGAGAGTACACTCACACACAGACATGCGCGTACACACACACACACACACACACACACACACACACACACTCTCTCTCTCTCTCTCGCTCTCGCTCTCTCTCTCCAACCAATACACGTCTTTACGCCTTTGAGTAGTATTACCAAGCAAATCAGTTTTGCCCTCCCTCTAAATCCTCTCCTCTGTCTCTCTCTCTGGTTTCATGGTGGAGAATGCAGTCTTAAGGCTGTAGGGGCAATCAGCTCATCTCCCACGTGTCACAAATGGGAGGGGATGCCACGACTGCCTGTCTCTGTAACTGTTTTTCAGTGGTGGATTGGGTTTCAACAGATATGCCAGTTGTCAGGAGAAGGGGGGCGGCTGCTGGTTTGGATTTGCATTGGGGTCAGTAGTAGCACTGCATGGAAAAGGGATGGGATTCCGCCCTTGACCTCCATTTTGGCTCTACAGAATGCCAGTCGCTACCAATCGTTAGCAGTTATCAAGCACAAACTGGACACCTATGGAAACAAATGGGAAGGAACCACCTCAAACAGTTTAGCTGTTCTGGATGCTAATATGATGATTACCTTCGACACTTGGCTAAGTAGCTGGGTAGACTTAGGCTTAATATGACAAGATTTGAATTTTGACCCAAAATGACTGTCTTTTTGCCCTTGCTATTGTCTCCTATTCCCTTATCTGTCATTTTGGAACAGAACAGAATCTGCAAAGGGGTTCATTTAAATAACGGACTGAACGAGGGAAATAAAAGGCAGGAGAAATGGAAGTCACAGCGCCCCGCTCTGCGCATTCACGTCTCAGCGCTTTATCAAATTATTCCACAATAGCAGCCACACAAGTGATGGAATTTCAATTAAAGTATGACAGTTTTAAAATGTGTTTCTGGCGCGTTAGGGGAAAAAAAGGGATTTGGCACAGAAGTCTATATTCTCTGTCGGTTTCTCTCTCTCTCTCTCACTTTCTTGCTTTCTTCCACTCTCTCTTTCTCTGTCTGTTTCCGTCTCTCTCTCTCTCTCTCTCTCTCTAGTGCTCTCTCTCTCTCTGTCTCTCCATCTCTCCGTCTCTCTGTCTCTCTCTGTCGCCCTCTGTCTCTGTCTCTGTCTCCGTTTCGTGCTCTCTCTCTCTCTCTCTCTCTCTAGCTCTCTCTCTCTCTCTCTCTCTCTCTCTCTCTCTCTCTCTCTCTCTCTCTCTCTCTCTCTCTCTCTCTCTCTCTCTCTTCTCTCTCTCTCTCTCTATTTCTTTGTCTCTCTGTCTCTGTCTCTGTCTCCGTCTCTCTTTCATTCTCTCTCTCTCTCTCTCTCGGCTCTCTCTCTCTCCTCTACCCTCTCTCCCTTCCCCTCTCTCTATCTCTCTCAGAAGGGAACGACTATGGTTTCAACCCACAGAAGTCTATATTCTCTCGCTCTCACTTTCTCTCTATTTCTCGCTTTCTTCCTCTCTTTCTCTTTCTTTCTTTCTTTCTTTCTTTCCTTCTCTCTCTCTCTCTCTCTCTCTCTCTCTCTCTCTCTCTCTCTCTCTCTCTCTCTCTCTCTCTCTCCTCTCTCTCGCTCTCTCTCTCTCGCTTTCTTCCTCTCTCTCTCTCTCTATCTCTGTCTCTGTCTCTCTCTGTCTCTCAGAAGGAATGACTAGGCTGAAACACTTTAGTTCTGAGGCACTCTGCTGTAGTTATAATGATAAAGGGGGCTTTGGGAGTACTTTCAAGATGGAGTCTCTTGGTTGATAGGCTTTTTCCAAGGACAATTACACTACCTGCTGTGAGAGATGGAGGAGTGGCAACAGATAAGTGCTAGGGACTGAGACGTGGCTCAATGTAACCGAGTCTGACTAGTGGCTAGCTCATAAACTGGGGAAGTTCAACCTATATTTGACCCTCAGGGTCAAATATACAGTCTAGAAAGGGATCGTCTATGCACTCGTTAACACATACACATTGGTATAGACACACACACACTAAAAGTCCTGTAGAGAGGTACATAACAGATGATCATGGACATCAGTGGAGGAAGTTTTGTCAGGAGGGAGATGGCTTCTCTTTAGATCTAGTTTTTCTCAACTCTTTGATTTTCTTCCACGTTTTAGCACACAGATGGCTCGGCCATTTCTTACATCAGATCAAGAATCCAATGTGGTCCCTTCTGTGTTTCGGCTTTTTGTGTGAAAAAAAACAACAACAAAAACAAAGCATATTTTGCATTGGAAGCAGAATTGAAGATCAAATATTGTTTAGCCTAGCTCTTCCATTTGTTTGCTGTCCATGTCTGTGCTATTTTCTTATTGGAAACTGTCTACAGGGGGTAAAGTTCTATTAGGAAACTGTACAGGGGGTAAAGTTCTATGAGGACACTTTCTACAGGGGGTAAAGTTCTATTAGGAAACTTTCTACAGGGGGTAAAGTTCTATTAGGAAACTTTCTACAGGGGGTAAAGTTATATTAGGAAACGTTCTACAGGGGGTAAAGTTATATTAGGAAACTATCTACAGGGGGTAAAGTTATATTAGGAAACTTTCTACAGGGGTTAAAGTTCTATTAGGAAACTTTCTACAGGGGTAAAGTTATATTAGGAAACTGTCTACAGGGGGTAAAGTTATATTAGGAAACTTTCTACAGGGGGTAAAGTTCTATTAGGAAACGTTCTACAGGGGGTAAAGTTCTATTAGGAAACTTTCTACAGGGGGTAAAGTTCTATTAGGAAACTTTCTACAGGGGGTAAAGTTCTATTAGGAAACTGTCTACAGGGGGTAAAGTTATATTAGGAAACTGTCTACAGGGGGTAAAGTTATATTAGGAAACTTTCTACAGGGGTTAAAGTTCTATTAGGAAACTTTCTACAGGGGGTAAAGTTATATTAGGAAACGTTCTACAGGGGGTAAAGTTCTATTAGGAAACGTTCTACAGGGGGTAAAGTTCTATTAGGAAACTGTCTACATGGGGGTAAAGTTATATTAGGAAACTTTCTACAGGGGGTAAAGTTATATTTGGAAACTTTCTACAGGGGGTAAAGTTATATTAGGAAACCGTCTACAGGGGGTAAAGTTATATTAGGAAACTTTCTACAGGGGGTAAAGTTCTATTAGGAAACGTTCTACAGGGGGTAAAGTTATATTAGGAAACTTTCTACAGGGGGTAAAGTTCTATTAGGAAACTTTCTACAGGGGGTAAAGTTATATTAGGAAACTGTCTACATGGGGGTAAAGTTATATTAGGAAACTTTCTACAGGGGTTAAAGTTCTATTTGGAAACGTTCTACAGGAGTTAAAGTTCTATTAGGAAACGCTTTATAGGGGTTAAAGTTCTATTAGGAAACGTTCTACGGGGGTAAAGTTCTATTAGGAAACGTTCTACAGGGGGTAAAGTTATATTAGGTTACTGTCTACATGGGGGTAAAGTTATATTAGGAAACTTTCTACAGGGGTTAAAGTTCTATTTGGAAACGTTCTACAGGAGTTAAAGTTCTATTAGGAAACGCTTTATAGGGGTTAAAGTTCTATTAGGAAACGTTCTACAGGGGTTAAAGGTCTATTAGGAAACGTTCTACAGGGGGTAAAGTTCTATTTGGAAACGTTCTACAGGGGTTAAAGTTATATTAGGAAACGTTCTACAGGGGGTAAAGTTCTATTAGGAAACGTTCTACAGGGGTTAAAGTTATATTAGGAAACGTTCTACAGGGGGTAAAGTTATATTAGGAAACGTTCTACAGGGGGTAATGTTATATTAGGAAACGTTCTACAGGGGGTAAAGTTCTATTTGGAAATGTTCTACAGGGGTTAAAGTTCTATTAGGAAACGTTCTACAGGGGGTAAAGTTCTATTAGGAAACGTTCTACAGGGGTTAAAGTTATATTAGGAAACGTTCTACAGTGGGTAAAGTTCTATTAGGAAACGTTCTACAGGGGTTAAAGTTCTATTAGAAAACGTTCTACAGGGGTTAAAGTTCTATTAGGAAATGTTCTACAAGGGTTAAAGTTCTATTAGGAAACGTTCTACAGGTGTTAAAGTTCTATTAGGAAATGTTCTACAGGGGTTAAAGTTATATTAGGAAACGTTCTACAGGGGTTATTGCATGACTACCACTTTGAAGATGCAAAATATTATATAAGTGCTAGGGACTGAGACATGGCTCAGTGTAACCAAGTCTGAATAGTGGCTAGCTCATAAACTGGGGAAGTTTACCCCCAGTTCTGTTAGGAAACGTTCTACAGGGGTTAAAGTTCTATTAGAAAATGTTCCACAGGGGTTAAAGTTCTATTAGGAAACTGTCTACATGGGGGTAAAGTTATATTATGAAACTTTCTACAGGGGTTAAAGTTATATTAGGAAACTTTCTACAGGGGGTAAAGTTATATTAGGAAACTGTCTACAGGGGGTAAAGTTCTATTATAAACTGTCTACATGGGGGTAAAGTTATATTAGGAAACTGTACAGGGGGTAAAGTTATATTAGGAAACTGTACAGGGGGTAAAGTTCTATTAGGAAACTGTCTACATGGGGGTAAAGTTATATTAGGAAACTGTACAGGGGGTAAAGTTCTATTAGGAAACGTTCTACAGGGGGTAAAGTTCTATTAGGAAACGTTCTACAGGGGGTAAAGTTCTATTAGGAAACTGTCTACATGGGGGTAAAGTTATATTAGGAAACTGTACAGGGGGTAAAGTTCTATTAGGAAACTGTCTACAGGGGGTAAAGTTATATTAGGAAACTGTCTACAGGGGGTAAAGTTCTATTAGGAAATGTTCTACAGGGGGTAAAGTTCTATTAGGAAACTTTCTACAGGGTGTAAAGTTCTATTAGGAAATGTTCTACAGGGGGTAAAGTTCTATTAGGAAACTTTCTACAGGGTGTAAAGTTATATTAGGAAACTTTCTACAGGGGGTAAAGTTATATTAGGAAACTGTCTACAGGGGGTAAAGTTATATTAGGAAACTGTCTACATGGGGTAAAGTTATATTAGGAAACTGTACAGGGGGTAAAGTTATATTAGGAAACTGTAAAGGGGGTAAAGTTATATTAGGAAACTGTCTACAGGGGGTAAAGTTCTATTAGGAAACGTTCTACAGGGGTAAAGTTCTATTAGGAAACTGTCTACATGGGGGTAAAGTTATATTAGGAAACTGTCTACAGGGGGTAAAGTTCTATTAGGTAACTGTCTACGTGGGTAAAGTTCTATTAGGTAACTGTCTACGGGGG
>NW_028159138.1:0-7500 GCF_964263955.1 Coregonus lavaretus
AGGGGGGAGAGGGAGAGAGGGAGAGAGAAGGGAGAGAGGGTAAAGACAAGAGAGAGGGGAGAGAGGGAGAGAGGGAGAGAGGGGAGAGAGGGAGAGAGGGAGAGAGAAGGGAGAGAGGGTAAAGACAAGAGAGAGGGGGAGAGAGGGAGAGAGGGAGAGAGGGGAGAGAGGGTAAAGACAAGAGAGAGGGGAGAGAGGAGAGAGGGAGAGAGGGGAGAGAGGGAGAGAGGGAGAGAGAAGGGAGAGAGGGTAAAGACAAGAGAGAGGGGAGAGAGGGAGAGAGGGAGAGAGAAGGGAGAGAGGGTAAAGACAAGAGAGAGGGGAGAGAGGGAGAGAGGGAGAGAGAAGGGAGAGAGGGTAAAGACAAGAGAGAGGAGAGAGAGGGTAAAGACAAGAGAGAGGGGAGAGAGGGAGAGAGGGAGAGAGGGGAGAGAGGGTAAAGACAAGAGAGAGGGGAGAGAGGGAGAGAGGGAGAGAGAAGGGAGAGAGGGTAAAGACAAGAGAGAGGGGAGAGAGGGAGAGAGGGAGAGAGAAGGGAGAGAGGGTAAAGACAAGAGAGAGGGGAGAGAGGGAGAGAGGGAGAGAGAAGGGAGAGAGGGTAAAGACAAGAGAGAGGGGAGAGAGGGAGAGAGAAGGGAGAGAGGGTAAAGACAAGAGAGAGGGGAGAGAGGGAGAGAGGGAGAGAGAAGGGAGAGAGGGTAAAGACAAGAGAGAGGGGAGAGAGGGTAAAGACAAGAGAGAGGGGAGAGAGGGAGAGAGGGAGAGAGAAGGGAGAGAGGGTAAAGAGGGAGTGAAGAGGAGGAGAGGAGAGGGGAGAGAGAGAGAGGAGTTAAACAGAGTGGACCAGCCCTGCCTGCCGTTAAACAGAGTGGACCAGCCCTGCCTGCCGTTAAACAGAGTGGACCAGCCCTGCCTGACTTGTTGCTGCCATTAAACAGAGTGGACCAGCCCTGCCTGCCGTTAAACAGAGTGGACCAGCCCTGCCTGACGTTAAACAGAGTGGACCAGCCCTGCCTGACGTTAAACAGAGTGGACCAGCCCTGCCTGCCGTTAAACAGAGTGGACCAGCCCTGCCTGCCGTTAAACAGAGTGGACCAGCCCTGCCTGCCGTTAAACAGAGTGGACCAGCCCTGCCTGCCGTTAAACAGAGTGGACCAGCCCTGCCTGACTTGTTGCTGCCGTTAAACAGAGTGGACCAGCCCTGCCTGCCGTTAAACAGAGTGGACCAGCCCTGCCTGACGTTAAACAGAGTGGACCAGCCCTGCCTGCCGTTAAACAGAGTGGACCAGCCCTGCCTGCCGTTAAACAGAGTGGACCAGCCCTGCCTGCCGTTAAACAGAGTGGACCAGCCCTGCCTGTCTTGTTGCTGCCATTAAACAGAGTGGACCAGCCCTGCCTGCCGTTAAACAGAGTGGACCAGCCCTGCCTGACGTTAAACAGAGTGGACCAGCCCTGCCTGCCGTTAAACAGAGTGGACCAGCCCTGCCTGCCGTTAAACAGAGTGGACCAGCCCTGCCTGCCGTTAAACAGAGTGGACCAGCCCTGCCTGCCGTTAAACAGAGTGGACCAGCCCTGCCTGCCGTTAAACAGAGTGGACCAGCCCTGCCTGCCGTTAAACAGAGTGGACCAGCCCTGCCTGCCGTTAAACAGAGTGGACCAGTCCTGCCTGCCGTTAAACAGAGTGGACCAGCCCTGCCTGCCGTTAAACAGAGTGGACCAGCCCTGCCTGCCGTTAAACAGAGTGGACCAGTCCTGCCTGACGTTAAACAGAGTGGACCAGCCCTGCCTGACGTTAAACAGAGTGGACCAGCCCTGCCTGACTTGTTGCTGTTTGTTTAGAGTTGTGTTCATCACAGAGGGGGTCTGAGACGGAAACACAACAGATTGATTGACACACAGAGAGAAACACACACACACACACACACACACATACACAGAGAAACACACACACACACACACACACACAGAGAAACACACACACACACACACACAGAGAAACACACACACACACACACACAGAGAGAAACACACACACACACACACACACAGAGAAACACACACAAAGAAACACACACACACACACACACACACACACACACAGAGAAACACACACACACACACACACAGAGAAACACACACACACACACACACACAGAGAAACACACACAAAGAAACAGATACAGACACACACAGACAGACAGACAGACACGCACACACACACACAGACACACACACACACACAAACACAGAGACACACACACCAGCAAACAGCAACAGTATAAACTGTTTTTGTGAGTTTACTCCAGATCACAAGCTACTCAAGGTTGGGCGCATTCTGAGTCACACACACACACACACACACACACACACACACACGCACACACTTCCCTGAGTGGCGTGGTGTTTTGCTTTCATTCTGAGTGACTTCCTGTTGTGTGCTAGGCTGACAATGACCGTGATAGACAGATGAACAACAGAGAGAGCAGAGTCAACACCATCACCAAAAGCATCATGAGGACATGACCACACGCAGGGCCAGCTGTGTCCTCCTCCCTCTGTGGCACTCATCCTCCGCTTCTCTCCCTCCTTCCCCACTCTCCCTCTTACCCTCAATCCATCCTTCTCCCTCCATCCCTCCCTCCATCCACCCCTCTCCCTCCTCCTTCCCTCCCTCCTTCCCCACTCTCCCTCCTCCTTCCCTCCCTCCTTCCCAACTCTCCCTCTTACCCTCAATCCATCCTTCTCCCTCCCTCCCTCCATCCACCCCTCTCCCTCCTCCTTCCCTCCCTCCTTCCCCACTCTCCCTCTTACCCTCAATCCATACCTCTCCCTCCCTCCATCCACCCCTTGCCCTCCTTCCTCCACCCATCCTTCCCCCCTCTCCCTCTCCCTCTCCATCCATCCATCCTTCCCCCCTCTCCCTCTCCCTCTCCCTCTCCCTCTCCATCCATCCATCCCTCTCCCTCCCTCCCTCCACCCCTCTCCCTCCCTCCCTCCACCCCTCTCCCTCCTTCTTCCATCCATCCTGACCCGCCGAACGGTTCTCATATACAGACCCCATTCAACAGTTCCTCCCCATCTCCAGCTCCACTCCAAGACACAGTTCATCTCCAGCTCCACTCCAAGACACAGTTCATCTCCAGCTCCACTCCAAGACACAGTTCATCTCCAGCTCCACTCCAAGACACAGTTCATCTCCAGCACCACTCCAAGACACAGTTCATCTTCAGCTCCACTCCAAGACACAGTTCATCTCCATCTCCACTCCAAGACACAGTTCATCTCTAGCTCCACTCCAAGACACAGTTCATCTCCAGCTCCACTCCAAGACACAGTTCATCTCCAGCTCCACTCCAAGACACAGTTCATCTCCAGCTCCACTCCAAGACACAGTTCATCTCCAGCTCAACTCCAAGACACAGTTAATCACCATCTCCACTCCAAGACACAGTTCATCTCTAGCTCCACTCCAAGACACAGTTCATCTCTAGCTCCACTCCAAGACACAGTTAATCTCAAGCTTCACTCCAAGACACAGTTCATCTCCAGCTCCACTCCAAGACACAGTTCATCTCCAGCTCCACTCCAAGACACAGTTCATCTCCAGCTCCACTCCAAGACACAGTTCATCTCTAGCTCCACTCCAAGATACAGCTCATCTCCAGCTCCACTCCAATACACAGTTAATCTCCAGCTCCACTCCAAGACACAGTTAATCTCTAGCTCCACTCCAAGACACAGTTCAACTCCAGCTCCACTCCAAGACACAGTTCATCTCCAGCTCCACTCCAAGACACAGTTCATCTCCAGCTCCACTCCAAGACACAGTTCATCTCCAGCTCCACTCCAAGACACAGTTCATCTCCAGCTCCACTCCAAGACACAGTTCATCTCCATCTCCACTCCAAGACACAGTTCATCTCTAGCTCCACTCCAAGACACAGTTCATCTCTAGCTCCACTCCAAGACACAGTTCATCTCCATCTCCACTCCAAGACATAGTTCATATCTAGCCCCACTCCAAGACACAGCTTATCTCTAGCTCCACTCCGAGACACAGTTCATCTCCAGCTCCACTCCAAGACACAGTTCATCTCCAGCTCCACTCCAAGACACAGTTCATCTCCAGCTCCACTCCAAGACACAGTTCATCTCCAGCTCCACTCCAAGACAGAGTTCATCTCTAGCTCCATTCCAAGACACAGTTAATCTCCAGCTCCACTCCAAGACACAGTTCATCTCTAGCTCCACTCCATGACACAGTTCATCTCTAGCTCCACTCCAAGACACAGTTTATCTCTGGCTCACAACCCATGACACAGTTCATCTCTAGCTACACTCCAAGACACAGTTCATCTCTAGCTCCACTCCAAGACACAGTTCATCTCTAGCTCCACTCCAAGACACAGTTCATCTCTAGCTCCACTCCAAGACACAGTTAATCTCTAGCTCCACTCCAAGACACAGTTCATCTCTAGCTCCACTCCAAGACACAGTTAATCTCCAGCTCCACTCCAAGACACAGTTCATCTCCAGCTCCACTCCAAGACACAGTTCATCTCTAGCTCCACTCCAAGACACACTTCATCTCTAGCTCCACTCCAAGACACAGTTCATCTCTAGCTCCACTCCAAGACACAGTTCATCTCTAGCTCCACTCCAAGACTCCAGTTCATCTCTAGCTCCACTCCAAGACACAGTTCATCTCTAGATCCACTCCAAGACACAGTTAATCTCTAGCTCCACTCCTTGACAGAGTTCTTCTCTAGCTCCACTCCAAGACACAGTTCATCTCCAGCTCCACTCCTTGACACAGTTCATCTCTAGCTCCACTCCAAGACACAGTTCATCTCCAGCTCCACTCCAAGACACAGTTCATCTCCAGCTCCACTCCAAGACACAGTTAATCTCCATCTCCACTCCAAGACACAGTTCATCTCCAGCTCCACTCCAAGACACAGTTCAACTCTAGCTCCACTCCAAGAAACAGTTCATCTCCAGCTCCACTCCAAGACACAGTTCATCTCTAGATCCACTCCAAGACACAGTTTATCTCTAGCTCCACTCCAAGACACAGTTCATCTCCAGTTCCACTCCAAGACCCAGTTCATCTCCAGCTCCACTCCAAGACACAGTTCAACTCCAGCTCCACTCCAAGACACAGTTAATATCTAGCTCCACTCCAAGTCACAGTTCAACTCCAGCTCCACTCCAAGAAACAGTTCATATCTAGCTCCACTCCAAGACACAGTTCATCTCCAGCTCCACTCCAAGACACAGTTCATCTCTAGCTCCACTCCAAGACACAGTTCATCTCTAGCTCCACTCCAAGACACAGTTATTCTCCAGCTCCACTCCAAGACACAGTTCATCTCCAGCTCCACTCCAAGACACAGTTCATCTCTAGCTCCACTCCAAGACACACTTCATCTCTAGCTCCACTCCAAGACACAGTTCATCTCTAGCTCCACTCCAAGACACAGTTCATCTCTAGCTCCACTCCAAGACTCCAGTTCATCTCTAGCTCCACTCCAAAACACAGTTCATCTCTAGATCCACTCCAAGACACAGTTAATCTCTAGCTCCACTCCTTGACAGAGTTCTTCTCTAGCTCCACTCCAAGACACAGTTCATCTCCAGCTCCACTCCAAGACACAGTTCATCTCTAGCTCCACTCCAAGACACAGTTCATCTCCAGCTCCACTCCAAGACACAGTTCATCTCCAGCTCCACTCCAAGACACAGTTCATCTCTAGCTCCACTCCAAGACACAGTTCATCTCCAGCTCCAGCCCTCTGTGTTCACCTCTCTGATACTGAAGGGCCCACCTCACAAAGTACCACATCCCTCACTTTTTCACTCTCTCCATCTTTCTATTTCACTCTCTTTCTTTCTTTCTCTCTCTATCTTTCTATTTCTCTCTCTTCCTCACATTGAATCACTCTCACGCTCATCTTTCTCTCTCTCTTCCTCCATCTCCCTCTCTCGCCAACTTCTTCCCCCTTGAAAACAGGACAAACCCCCACGCCCCTCTCCATCCTCCCTCCTCTGAACCCCCTCCCCAATTCTCCTTCGCCTGTCCCCCCCCCCCCCCCCCTCCTCCTCTGTCTCCCCCAGCTGTGATTGTAGCCAGATGTTAACATTGACTGAGTTGGTTGTTCTGCGTCAGCACAGCGCTGGAGATGTGGCATTTGGCCCTGACTTGGCCCAGGTCACTATAACACAGCCAAGAACACACAGTGGGGATCAACCAGGTCAAACCACATCATCTATTATCAACTACACTTCTTCAACCAGGTCAAACCACATCATCTATTATCAACTACACTTCTTCAACCAGGTCAAACCACATCATCTATTATCAACTACACTTCTTCAACCAGGTCAAACCACATCGTCTATTATCAACTACACTTCTTCAACCAGGTCAAACCACATCATCTATTATCAACTCCTTCCTCTTCAACCAGGTCAAACCACATCATCTATTATCAACTACACTTCTTCAACCAGGTCAAACCACATCATCTATTATCAACTCCACTTCTTCAACCAGGTCAAACCACATCATCTATTATCAACTCCACTTCTTCAACCAGGTCAAACCACATCATCTATTATCAACTACACTTCTTCAACCAGGTCAAACCACATCATCTATTATCAACTACACTTCTTCAACCAGGTCAAACCACATCATCTATTATCAACTACACTTCTTCAACCAGGTCAAACCACATCATCTATTATCATCTACACTTCTTCAACCAGGTCAAACAACATCATCTATTATCAACTACACTTCTTCAACCAGGTGAAACCACATCATCTATTATCAACTACACTTCTTCAACCAGGTCAAACCACATAATCTATTATCAACTACACTTCTTCAACCAGGTCAAACCACATCATCTATTATCAACTCCTTCCTCTTCAACCAGGTCAAACCACATAATCTATTATCAACTACACTTCTTCAACCAGATCAAACCACATCATCTATTATCAACTCCTTCCTCTTCAACCAGGTCAAACCACATCATCTATTATCAACTCCTTCCTCTTCAACCAGGTCAAACCACATAATCTATTATCAACTACACTTCTTCAACCAGGTCAAACCACATCATCTATTATCAACTACACTTCTTCAACCAGGTCAAACCACATCATCTATTATCAACTCCTTCCTCTTCAACCAGGTCAAACCACATCATCTATTATCAACTCCACTTCTTCAACCAGGTCAAACCACATCATCTATTATCAACTACACTTCTTCAACCAGGTCAAACCACATCATCTATTATCAACTCCACTTCTTCAACCAGGTCAAACCACATAATCTATTATCAACTACACTTCTTCAACCAGGTCAAACCACATCATCTATTATCAACTCCACTTCTTCAACCAGGTCAAACCACATCATCTATTATCAACTACACTTCTTCAACCAGGTCAAACCACATCATTTATTATCAACTCCACTTCTTC
>NW_028159138.1:12500-19162 GCF_964263955.1 Coregonus lavaretus
AATATAAGCTACAAATGAAAAGGAAACTAACACTAAAGTGACAGTTGTAAATGTACGTGGGTATTACTGATGGCGGCTCCCAATAGTGGCTAATATTTAACATGATACAAATTGTTTTTAAAAAATAAAATATTTAAAAAAGCCTGGGCATATAATTAAAAAAAAATCTATAGCGCATAAATCAACTCCGTAGGTTCGGCGCTACGGAAGCCTATAGCTTGGAATCTTCACATTTCATCCCTGCAAATTATGAGGTCATACAATTTCAATTCTAAATAACGGCACAGCATTTCCTAAACTTTACTTTGGGAAAAGTTGATATGGTTCAGTTTGCTGCCGTATGACTGGTTTCACGTTCGTCTTCAGATCTAAAACAATTGTTAATTTCATATTTACAATTCCCTTATCCAAACTCATTTACCTAGATCACATCAGTTTATACATTACAGTGCATGGAGACTGGTGTCATTTATATCAGAAAAAAAGAAAGTCGATGTTGTTCCACTTGGAACCGACAGGTTGCTAGACCTTATTCATGGTTTCATCGTGCGTAGAGGGTGGTGGAATTATGAGGGAATGAAGTCAAAATCAGATTATGGCGTGGTCTGTAGACACACCTCTATTTCTGTGATCTCCACCCCATTCCAATAGCTGGCCAATAGCATGCCATTCTCGTGCTTAAAGGAAAACTCCACCCAATAACTATCTTTTGGTATTTGTGTTAATAGTCCATTATATTTTTGCTTGTCAGCAATGAAGTTACCATCTGTCTCCCCAGGCTGGCCACCAGTCTCCTCATCATTACCATCTGTCTCCCCAGGCTGTCCACCAGTCTCCTCATCATTACCATCTGTCTCCCCAGGCTGGCCACCAGTCTCCTCATCATTACCATCTGTCTCCCCAGGCTGGCCACCAGTCTCCTCATCATTACCATCTGTCTCCCCAGGCTGTCCTCCAGTCTCCTCATCATGACCATCTGTCTCCCCAGGCTGTCCACCAGTCTATTAAAACACAGTCTACTGCCCAAACGTCACCCTATTTAGTGCTCTACTTTGGACCAGGGCCCATGGGGGATGCATTTGGGATGCAGGCCCTGTCTCAGTGATAATGAGGACTGTGACCAGATGTGTTTATTTTCTGTAAACAGCTGAACGCTCCTCAGTCCACCTCCTGAGAGAGCAACAAGATGTAACTTGAACTGCTAGTTGTGGTGTCGTTACGTCCTCCCACATGCTAGCTTGTTTTGTGTTCTGTGTGTGTCTCTGTGTGTGTGTGTGTGTGTGTGTCTCTGTGTGTGTGTGTGTGTGTGTGTGTGTGTGTGTGTGTGTGTGTGTGTGTTCTGTGTGTGTGTGTGTGTGTGTGTGTGTGTGTGTGTGTGTGTGTGTGTCTCTGTGTGTGTGTGTGTGTGTGTGTGTGTGTGTCTCTGTGTGTGTGTGTGTGTCTCTGTGTGTGTGTGTGTGTCTCTGTGTGTGTGTGTGTGTGTGTCTCTGTGTGTGTGTGTGTGTGTTCTGTGTGTGTGTGTCTCTGTGTGTGTGTGTGTGTGTGTGTGTGTGTGTGTCTCTGTGTGTGTGTGTGTGTGTGTCTCTGTGTGTGTGTGTGTGTGTGTGTGTGTGTGTGTGTGTGTGTGTGTGTGTGTGTGTGTGTGTGTGTGTGTGTGTGTGTGTGTGTGTGTGTCTGTGTGTGTGTGTGTGTGTGTGTGTGTCTCTGTGTGTGTGTGTGTGTGTGTGTGTCTCTGTGTGTGTGTGTATCAGTCTGGGGGCCAACTCCCTGTCATGCTGTTGATACGGTGGGGACAGTGCTGATGCGTTAATTGCCATGTTGAAGTAGAACTATGAAAAGGAAAATCCCTTGTTTCGGTACTTTTTTACATTTCATGCTCATTGCCTGAGCAGATTTCAACTGAAAAACACTTGGTGAAACTTTTCACGTATTGTGTCTCAGATGTCTCCCTCGTCACAGAGAGACTAGCCGGGACGTCCCCCTCCTCCTCCTCATAACAGAGAGACTAGCCGAGACGTCCCCCTCCTCCTCATAACAGAGAGACTAGCCGAGACGTCCCCCTCCTCCTCATAACAGAGAGACAACACAGTGATCCTGTGCCTCACCACCAAGACCCAGTCAGTAGCAACACAGTGATCCTGTGCCTCACCACCAAGACCCAGTCAGTAGCAACACAGTGATCCTGTGCCTCACCACCAAGACCCAGTCAGTAGCAACACAGTGATCCTGTGCCTCACCACCAAGACCCAGTCAGTAGCAACACAGTGATCCTGTGCCTCACCACCAAGACCCAGTCAGTAGCAACACAGTGATCCTGTGCCTCACCACCAAGACCCAGTCAGTAACAACACAGTGATCCTGTGCCTCACCACCAAGACCCAGTCAGTAACAACACAGTGATCCTGTGCCTCACCACCAAGACCCAGTCAGTAACAACACAGTGATCCTGTGCCTCACCACCAAGACCCAGTAGGTAACAACACCAGATGCCTTTCTACTACTAATCCCCCTCAACTCTGTACGTGTGTGCGTGTGTTTGTGCTGCTAGGTGGGTAGGAGAACGCTGAAAGAGAGGCTCTGTGATTTGAGACATGTGGATAAGAGGTGGGATTAAGATTCAGCCCTCAGTCTGAAGTGGATGGGTGGGACTGGGGAGAAACAATGGAGATTATCTACACACACACACACCCTTCTCTACGCCACAGACTTTAGTCGTGCATTGTGAAACGTGGTGATTCCTCGAGCTCGGGCTCTGTCTATTGTACCAGACATAACAGAGTTGCCATGACACTGGGGTGTCTGAATGGAGATCTAGGGATTTTCTCACTCAGACTAAAGGTTGTCTCTGAATTACGTTGATCATTTACCTCGGATTAAAATACCTTGAACTGTGGGCAGGACAGTCAACATACACCGATTAGTAGGCTGTAAACCCCTCTTAGCTGACAGAGTAGTTATAATATAATAATATGCCATTTAGCAGACGCTTTTATCCGAAGCGACTTACAGTCATGTGTGCATATATTTTTACGTATGGGTGGTCCCGGGGATCGAACCCACTACCCTGGCGTTACAAGCGCCATGCTCTACCAATTAAGCTACAGAGGACCACAGTCCATAGTTATAGTCCAGTGGACTGTAAACCCCTCTTGGCTGACAGACAGAGTACTTATAGTCCAAACAGCTGAATTATCTTCAACTAAAATGTAATGTGTCAGTTCACCTTGTCCACAATTCACCTTTCAACATTTATATCTAGATAATAATAATAATAATAATACCTTTTATTTTAAGTGCTTTTAAAGACACCCAAAGTCACTTTACATACAAGATAGATAACCAGACAACACCACACCATGCCTGGCTAATCATAACCACACCACACCACACCATGCCTGGCTAATCAAAACCACACCACACCACACCATGCCTGGCTAATCATAACCACACCACACCACACCATGCCTGGCTAATCATAACCACACCACACCACACCATGCCTGGCTAATCATAACCACACCACACCACACCATGCCTGGCTAATCTTTACCACACCACACCACACCACACCATGCCTGGCTAATCATAACCACACAACACCACACCATGCCTGGCTAATCATAACCACACCACACCACACCATGCCTGGCTAATCATAACCACACCACACCACACCATGCCTGGCTAATCATAACCACACCACACCACACCATGCCTGGCTAATCTTTACCACACCACACCACACCACACCATGCCTGGCTAATCATAACCACACCACACCACACCACACCATGCCTGGCTAATCATAACCACACCACACCACACCATGCCTGGCTAATCTTTACCACACCACACCACACCACACCACACCACACCACACCATGCCTGGCTAATCATAACCACACCACACCACACCATGCCTGGCTAATCATAACCACACCACACCATGCCTGGCTAATCATAACCACACCACACCATGCCTGGCTAATCATAACCACACCACACCATGCCTGGCTAATCATAACCACACCACACCACACCATGCCTGGCTAATCATAACCACACCACACCACACCATACCTGGCTAATCATAACCACACCACACCACACCACACCATGCCTGGCTAATCATAACCACACCACACCACACCATGCCTGGCTAATCATAACCGCACCACACCATGCCTGGCTAATTATAACCACACCACACCATGCCTGGCTAATCATGTCCACACCACACCACACCATGCCTGGCTAATCATAACCAGACAACACCACACCATGCCTGGCTAATCATAACCACACCACACCACACCATGCCTGGCTAATCAAAACCACACCACACCACACCATGCCTGGCTAATCATAACCACACCACACCACACCATGCCTGGCTAATCAAAACCACACCACACCACACCATGCCTGGCTAATCATAACCACACCACACCACACCATGCCTGGCTAATCATAACCACACCATGCCTGGCTAATCATAACCAAACCACACCACACCATGCCTGGCTAATCTTTACCACACCACACCACACCACACCATGCCTGGCTAATCATAACCACACCACACCACACCATGCCTGGCTAATCATAACCACACCACACCACACCATGCCTGGCTAATCTTTACCACACCACACCACACCACACCATGCCTGGCTAATCATAACCACACCACACCACACCATGCCTGGCTAATCTTTACCACACCACACCATGCCTGGCTAATCATAACCACACCACACCATGCCTGGCTAATCATAACCACACCACACCATGCCTGGCTAATCATAACCACACCACACCACACCATGCCTGGCTAATCATAACCACACCACACCACACCATACCTGGCTAATCATAACCACACCACACCACACCACACCATGCCTGGCTAATCATAACCACACCACACCACACCATGCCTGGCTAATCATAACCACACCACACCATGCCTGGCTAATTATAACCACACCACACCATGCCTGGCTAATCATGTCCACACCACACCACACCATGCCTGGCTAATCATAACCAGACAACACCACACCATGCCTGGCTAATCATAACCACACCACACCACACCATGCCTGGCTAATCATAACCACACCACACCACACCATGCCTGGCTAATCATAACCACACCACACCACACCATGCCTGGCTAGTCATGTCCACACCCCACCACACCATGCCTGGCTAATCATAACCACACCACACCACACCATACCTGGCTAATCATAACCACACCACACCACACCATACCTGGCTAATCATAACCACACCACACCACACCACACCATGCCTGGCTAATCATAACCACACCACACCACACCATGCCTGGCTAATCATAACCACACCACACCATGCCTGGCTAATTATAACCACACCACACCATGCCTGGCTAATCATAACCACACCACACCACACCATGCCTGGCTAATCATAACCACACCACACCACACCATGCCTGGCTAATCATAACCACACCACACCACACCATGCCTGGGTAATCATAACCACACCACACCACACCATGCCTGGCTAATTATAACCACACCACACCACACCACACCATGCCTGGCTAATCATAACCACACCACACCACACCATGCCTGGCTAATCATAACCACACCACACCACACCATGCCTGGCTAATTATAACCACACCACACCATGCCTGGCTAATTATATCCACACCACACCATGCCTGGCTAATCATGTCCACACCACACCACACAATGCCTGGCTAGTCATGTCCACACCACACCACACCATGCCTGGCTAATCATTACCACACCACACCACACCACACCATGCCTGGCTAATCATAACCACACCACACCACACCATGCCTGGCTAATCATAACCACACCACACCACACCATGCCTGGCTAATTATAACCACACCACACCATGCCTGGCTAATCATGTCCACACCACACCACACCATGCCAGGCTAATCATAACCACACCACACCACACCATGCCTGGCTAATTATAACTACACCACACCACACCATGCCTGGCTAATCATAACCACACCACACCACACCATGCCTGGCTAATCATAACCACACCACACCATGCCTGGCTAATTATATCCACACCACACCACACCATGCCTGGCTAATCATAACCACACCACACCACACCATGCCTGGCTAATCATAACCACACCACACCACACCACACCATGCCTGGCTAATCATAACCACACCACACCACACCATGCCTGGCTAACCTTTACCACACCACACCACACCATGCCTGGCTAATCATAACCACACCACACCACACCATGCCTGGCTAATCTTTACCACACCACACCACACCACACCATGCCTGGCTAACCTTTACCACACCACACCACACCACACCATGCCTGGCTAATCTTTACCACACCACACCACACCATGCCTGGCTAACCTTTACCCACCACACCACACCATGCCTGGCTAATCATAACCACACCACACCACACCATGCCTGGCTAATCATAACCACACCACACCACACCATGCCTGGCTAATCATAACCACACCACACCACACCATACCTGGCCAATCATAACCACACCACACCACACCACACCATGCCTGGCTAATCATAACCACACCACACCACACCATGCCTGGCTAATCATA
>NW_028159137.1:0-87159 GCF_964263955.1 Coregonus lavaretus
GGTTACCAAGGCTTGCTAGTACAAAGAGATACCATTTCAATTAGCACTGACGTGTGAAGTTAGAGGTTGTCAAAGCCCTTGAGCCCAACAATGGCAGGAGAGTCGCACAGCCCCCCCCCCCCCCCCCCCCCCCCCCCCGCTGTTCAGAGGTCATTAAAATACAGTACCCTCTGAATGTATAAAACGACAAGACACGAAAAGAGTACAAAATGAAACTTATTTTGGGGGGTTGTTAGCGATGGGTGGAAACTCAGAATACTGGACAACGAGGACTCTAATATCGTCTAATATTAATCTCTATAAATCTGGAACCGTTTTGGTTCAAGGCAACACCAAACAGTTCCAGCTGGACTTTCACCTAATCAAAGAAATAGCTCAGCAGGAGAAGCTCTCCCTTGAGAAATATACCCCCACCCCGAGCGGGTCAGACCAGACCTCTTCATTTAATAACCCCACAGAGCAACCCCAAGCAGAAAGTCAACTTCCCAGCACAGAGTACTACTCCCTCATTGAAATGAAGGATAAATTCACCCAGCTGGAGGTAAGGCAGGTGGAGCTGGAACAGCAGGTGAACACACTCCAGTCAGCATAGACCAGACAACAGTCCAGCACAACAACACCCCCTTAACTAGACCTGGAGAGCTGCAGGTAGAGAGAGACATGTCTGCACTCTGGACTTTGGTGAGACAACATCAACAGGAGAAAGAGCAGGAGCCAGGTGAAGAACAGAGCACTAGAGGAGAGGATCAGAGTGCTGGAGGAGAAGGTGAGAACGATAACGGGTGACATAGAACAACCCATTAGAGAGCTGGCCACCCCCGCAAAGAAGCCAGCAGAACAGCCCACCTCAGTTCCTGGCCAAAGTCTCGACACCGCAGCAGAACAGTACACCCTAGACCCTGACCATAGCCTCGACATTACAGCCAGACAAACAAATGAAGAACCCCAAGCCCTGGGGACCCCAACCCCTCTGAGCAACCCCTTCTGTCAGACACCCTGATAGCCCTCATGACGACCCCCCCACACCCACTGAGGACATACACAAGCCACAGATTGTACTCCTTATGGACTCAAATGGGAAATACATACAAGAAAATAAACTTTTTCCAAAACACACAGTGTCTAAACTCTGGTGTCCAAACAGACCCAACACCTCACACAGGAGCAACAGATCAACAGACACCCTGCCCAGACCAGCGAGACACTCTCTCAGACTGCGGGACCCCCCCCCCCCAGGACCTACACATAGAGGACCCCCGCAGAGAGGACCTACATCCAGACCACAGCACCATCAGCCACATCTACACCCCCACCCCCACCCCCACCAATGAACACCCCCCCAACTCAACCATGCCCACACCCCATTTAGGCCCCCTCAGATCAGAGCTATGCCTCTCCTACCCACCCCAAGCACCCCAAGAGGGCCTCAATATGAAGTGAGCAGGCAAACAGGCCCAACACATTTACATTATATTTTTTACATTTTAGTAATTTAGCAGACGCTCTTATCCAGAGCGACTTACAGTTAGTGAGTGCATACATTATTTTTTTATTTTTCATACTGGCCCCCCGTGGGAATCGAACCCACAACCCTGGCGTTGCAAACACCATGCTCTACCAACTGAGCTACATCCCTGCCGGCCATTCCCTACCCTACCCTGGACGACGCTGGGCCAATTGTGCGCCCCACACCCACTCTTACACTAGCCCAAGCCAATTGCATGTACCAGATGCTCAGCAGGCTCTGCTCACAATTACTGGCCTGAGGCCAAACCACACAACCAACAACATTAGACACTTTATGGAACACAAAGCCTTCACTATTTCATCCTGGAATATCCAAGGCCTGAGGTCATCTGCCTTTGGCCTAAAGAGCAGGAATCTGGACTTCACCAAAGAAATCGGAAATACAGACATTGTCATCCTACAAGAAACATGGTATAGAGGAGACGGACCCACTGGTTGCCCTCTAGGTTACAGAGAGCTGGTAGTCCCATCCACCAAACTACCAGGTGTGAAACAGGGAAGGGACTCAGGGGGTATGCTAATTTGGTATAGAGCAGACCTAACTCACTCTATTAAATTAATCAAAACAGGAACATTTTACATTTGGTTAGAAATTCAATAGGAAATTATCTCAACAGAGAAAAATGTCCTCCTGTGTGCTACCTATATCCCCCCATTAGAATCCCCATACTTTAATGAAGACAGCTTCTCCATCCTGGAGGGGGAAATCAATCACTTCCAGACCCAGGGACATGTACTAGTCTGTGGCGACCTAAATGCCAGAACTGGACAAGAACCTGACACCCTCAGCACACAGGGGGACAAACACCTACCTGGAGGTGACAGCATTCCCTCCCCCATATGCCACCCTAGGCACAACTACGACAACATAACCAACAAAAACGGGTCACGACTCCTGCAGCTCTGTCGCACACTGGGTATGTACATAGTCAATGGTAGGCTTCGAGGGGACTCCTATGGTAGGTACACCTATAGCTCATCTCTTGGCAGTAGTACTGTAGACTACTTTATCACTGACCTCAACCCAGAGTCTCTCAGAGCATTCACAGTCAGCCCACTGACACCCCTATCAGACCACAGCAAAATCACAGTCTACTTGAACAGAGCAATACTCAATCATGAGGCATCAAAGCCAAAGGAACTGAATAATATTAAGAAATGCTATAGATGGAAGGAAAGTAGTGTTGAAACCTACCAAAAAACAATTAGGCAATAACTAATTCAATCCATTCTAGACAACTTCCTGGACAAAACGTTCCACTGTAATAGTGAATGTGTAAACTTGGCAGTAGAAAACATAAACATTTGACCTCTCAGCTTCCCTATCAAATCTAAAAATTTCTAACAGAAAACCGAAGAAAAGTAACAACAGTGATAAATGGTTTGATGAAGAATGCAAAAACCTAAGAAAGATATTGAGAAACCTATCCAACCAAAAACATAGAGACCCAGAAAACCTGATCCTACGCCTTCACTACCGTGAATCACTAAAACAATACAGAAATACACTACGGAAAAAGAAGGAACAGCATGTCAGAAATCAGCTCAATGTAATTGAAGAATCCATAGACTCTAACCACTTCTGGGAAAATTGGAAAACACTAAACAAACAACAACACGAAGAGCTATCTATCCAAAACGGAGATGTATGGGTAAACCACTTCTCCAATCTTTTTGGCCCTATAACAGAGAACATACAGCAAAAAAATATACATGATCAAATGCAAATCTTCGAATCAACTATTAACGACTACCAGAACCCACTGGATTCTCCAATTACATTGAATGAACTACAGGACAAAATACAAACCCTCCAACCCAAAAAGACCTGTGGTGTTGATGGTATCCTCAATGAAATGATAAAATATACAGACCACAAATTCCAATTAGCTTTACTTAAACTCTTTAACATCATCCTTAGCTCTGGCATCTTCCCCAATATTTGGAACCAAGGACTGATCACCCCAATCCACAAAAGTGGAGACAAATTTGACCCCAATAACTACTGTGGGATATGCGTCAACAGCAACCATGGGAAAATCCTCGGCATTATCATTAACAGCAGACTAGTTAATTTCCTCAGTGAAAATAATGTACTGAGCAAATGTCAAATTGGCTTTTTACCAAATTACCATACGACAGACCACGTATTCACCCTGCACACCCTAATTGACAAACAAACAAACCAAAACAAAGGCAAAGTCTTCTCATGCTTTTGATTTCAAAAAAGCTTTTGACTCAATTTGGCATGAGGGTCTGCTATACAAATTGATGGAAAGTGGGGTTGATGGAAAAACATACGACATTATAAAATCCATGTACACAAACAACAAGTGTGCGGTTAAAATTGGCAAAAAACACATACTTTTCTTTCCACAGGGCCGTGGGGTGAGACAGGAATGCAGTTTAAGCCCCACCCTCTTCAACATATATATCAACGAATTGGCACCCGGCCTCACCCTTATAGAATCTGAAGTCAAATGTCTTCTGTTTGCTGATGATCTGGTGCTTCTGTCACCAACCAATGAGGGCCTACAGCATTACCTAGATCTTCTCCACAGATTCTATCAGACCTGGGCCCTGACAGTATATCTCAGTAAGACAAAAATAATGGTGTTCCAAAAAAGGTCCAGTTGCCAGGACCAAAAATACAAATTCCATCTAGACACCGTTGCCCTAGAGCACACAAAAATCTATACATACCTCGACCTAAACATCAGCGCCACAGGTAACTTCCACAGAGATGTGAACGATCTGATAGACAAGGCAAGAAGGGCTTTCTATGCCATCAAACAGAGCAAACTAGAATGCTGTTTTGGCCCTGAACAGAGAGTACACCGTGGCAGAATACTTGACCACTGTGACTGACCCAAACTTAAGGAAAGTTTTGACTATGTACAGACTCAGTGAGCATAGCCTTGCTATTGAGAAAGGCTGGCCTAGGCAGAGCTGCACTTCCTAACCTCCTGCCAATTGTATGACCATATTAAATACACATATTTCCCTCAGATTACACAGATCCACAAAGAATTCGAAAACAAACCCAATTTTGATAAACTACCATATCTATTGTGTGAAATACCACAGTGTGTCATCACAGCAGCAATATTTTTTGACATGTTGCCACAAGAAAAGGGCAACCAGTGAAGAACAAAACACCATTGTAAATACAACCCATATTTATGTTTATTTATTATCCCATTTGTACTTGAACTATTTGCACATTGTTACAACACTGTATATATACATAATATGACATTTGAAATGTCTTTATTCTTTTGGAACTTCTGAGTGTAATGTTTACTGTTAATATTTATTGTTTATTTCACTTTTGTTTACTATCTACTTCACTTGCTTTGGCAATGTTAACATACGTTTCCCATGCCAAGAAAACCCTTAAATTGAAATTAAATTGAGAAAGAGAGAGAGAGAGAGGGGGGAGAGAGAGAGAGAGAGAGATAGAGGGAGAGAGAGAGAGAGAGAGAGAGAGAGAGAGAGAGAGAGAGAGAGAGAGAGAGAGAGAGAGAGAGAGAGAGAGAGAGAGAGAGAGAGAGAGAGAGGAGGGAGAAAGAGAGAGAGAGAGAGAGAAGAGGGAGAGAGAGAGAGAGAGGAGAGAAAGAGAGGAGAGAGAGTGAAGAGAGAGATAGAGAGAGAGGGAGGAGAGAGAAAGAGAGAGTGATAAAGAGAGAGGGAGGAGAGAGAGAGAGAGAGAGAGAGTAAGCGAGATAGCGAGACAGAGAGGGTGATGATGATGATGAAGGTATAGAGCTAGTGGAAGAGGGGGATAGAGAGCTTTTTCATGTCAAAGTAAAAGAGGAAGAGAAATAGAGAGAGAGATAGATAGATAATATATGGGAAGAGAAATAGAGAGAGAGATAGATAGATAATATAGGGGAAGAGAAAGAAGAGGGTGGTGGTGAAGGTTATTCTCTCCTGCTTTCTTCATCTGTTCATTCTGTTCTTTAAGCTCTATAGAAATAGCCAAATAGACACAGTAGACATACTGTAATTCTACGTATGGACGTATTGTGTGGCGTACTGCCATGCATGTCAATGCATTATCTTTGGCACAAATGAAGGTTTAATGACATAATAATGTTCTTTAATGACATAATTAAAACCAAAGGCTAAATCTAACAAAGCATGACATCTCTATTTCTGTTAATGAGAACAGTGTGATGTAGACATTGATCTCACACTCCAAATGTGTTTATCTCTTTTAGTAGAATAAGCTTATGGTTAGAAGCCAACTATTTATGCATATACATTTCCCATGATAAGCTGTGTGGTACAGTGAGGTTAGATTATGACATACTGTACTATACTGTAGTATTGATGTAGTTCTTTTATGAAATTTGATATACAGAAAATTGGATTATTATCACCCACGGCAATGGAGCTCATGACAGAATAATGTCACATGTGTGTAGTCTGATCCATAGGAGTCAAGTATTATTTAGGAGTAGGATAATTACTTATTTACTACAATACCCACAATCCTCTCACTATTCAACGCCTCATCAGCTAACCTTGGACTTTGACATATGCACAGTGCATAAATTATTGGGTTACAGACTTGGTGTGTATGTATGTGTTTGTGTGTTTGTGTCTGTGCCTGTGTGTGTGTGTGTGTGTGTGCGTGTGCGTGTGCGTGTGCGTGTGCGTATACGTGCATGTTTGTGAGTGACAGGCGGTTGCTACAGTGCAAGTTAGATTTTAAAGGAAGAGAGAAAATGAGAGAGGGAAAGAGAGAAAAGAAGAGAGGAGAAGAAAAGGCTACATAATGACCATGTAATGGGGGGAATGGAGAAAGTGAAAGAGAGAAGATTGGTGTCAAGAGTCGTAAATGAGAGAGAGATGGAAAAGAAATAGGAGAAAGTGGAGGGACTGGAAAGGAGAGAGAAAAGAGTGTGAGGGAGAAGGGTATAGCAGCTACGTATGACATTGATAGAACACCAGAAGAATGAATGGAGAGAGTGAAAAAGAAAGATGTCTAAAAGTGAAAAAAATAGAGGGCTAAAAGGAGAGAGGAAGCGAGGGGGAGACAGAATGAGGCAGGCAGAGTGAGAGAATGAAAGAGAAGGATGCTAAGGGAAGAGAGATAAAGGGAGAGAGGGTACTAAAAGGGAAGAGGGAGGGTTAGACGGCCAGGCAGAGTGAGAGATTGAAGAACAGACATGTTAAGAGAGGAGAGCAAGATACAGAGAGAGAGAAGGCTAAAAGGAGAGAGGGATGGAGGGAAGGAGTGATGGAGGGAGGAGGAGGGAGAGTGACTGAGAGCGACAGGCTGTCTGAGTTCACAGTCAGTCCAGGATGAGCTGGTAGATGTCAGACAGAGGAGGATGGGAGGAGGGGAGGAGAGGAGGAGGGGAGGGAGGAGAGGAGGGGAGGGAGGAGGGGAGAAGGGGAGGAGCTGGGAGTTGAGGAGCAGAGGAGGAGTGGAGGGAGGGGAGATTTTCAATCTCAATCTGTCTCTCGGTCTCTCACGCACACCTCCTCCTCTCTCCTTACCTTTCAGTCAGAGGTGACCGCACTGACAGAGCTGCTTTCCCTCCACTTTCACACTTTTTCTTTCCCCCTCTCTTTCTCTTCCCCTTTCTCCCTCTCCCACTTCAGACAAAAGGACTGCAGGTCGGTTCCCACCTGGGCAGTAGACTCTCTGCTAGACTCAACTACCGACCCTCAAGAGATTAAGTGCTGCTGGTCTTCACTCTCTGAGACTCAGAGAACTGGGACACCTGGGTTGTATTCATTAGTGCACACCGTAGTAAAACAAGAGTTTCTTATTGGACAATATCAGGTAGGTCCCCGTTTCAGCCTGTTTGCTTCTGTTTGGTTCCGAGTGAATACGACCCTGGGACAGGTGTGTGAATTCTGACAGGTGTGTGAGTTCACCTCCTAGAGAGAGACACTATAACACACTGAACTGTTACATTAGTTCACCTCCTGGAGAGACACTATAACACACTGAACTGTTACATTAGTTCACCTCCTAGAGAGACACTATAACACACTGAACTGTTACATTAGTTCACCTCCTAGAGAGAGATACTATAACACACTGAACTGTTACATTAGTTCACCTCCTAGAGAGAGACACTATAACACACTGAACTGTTACATTAGTTCACCTCCTAGAGAGAGATACTATAACACACTGAACTGTTACATTAGTTCACCTCCTAGAGAGAGACACTATAACACACTGAACTGTTACATTAGTTCACCTCCTAGAGAGAGACACTATAACACACTCAACTGTTACATTAGTTCACCTTCTAGAGAGAGACACAATAACACACTGAACTGTTACATTATTTCACCTCCTAGAGAGACACTATAACACACTGAACTGTTACATTAGTTCACCTCCTACATATAGATACTATAACACACTGAACTGTTACATTAGTTCACCTCCTAGAGAGAGACACTATAACACACTGATCTGTTACATTAGTTCACCTCCTAGAGAGACACTATAACACACTGAACTGTTACATTAGTTCACGTCCTAGAGAGAGACACTATAACACACTGAACTGTTACATTAGTTCACCTTCTAGAGAGAGACACAATAACACACTGAACTGTTACATTATTTCACCTCCTAGAGAGACACTATAACACACTGAACTGTTACATTAGTTCACCTCCTAGAGAGAGATTATATAACACACTGAACTGTTACATTAGTTCACCTCCTAGAGAGACACTATAACACACTGAACTGTTACATTAGTTCACCTCCTAGAGAGAGATACTATAACACACTGAACTGTTACATTAGTTCACCTCCTAGAGAGAGACACTATAACACACTGAACTGTTACAGTAGTTCACCTCCTAGAGAGACACTATAACACACTGAACTGTTACATTAGTTCACCTCCTAGAGAGAGACATTATAACACGCTGAACTGTTACATTAGTTAACCTCCTAGAGAGAGACACTATAACACACTGAACTGTTACATTAGTTCACCTCCTGGAGAGACACTATAACACACTGAACTGTTACATTAGTTCACCTCCTAGAGAGACACTATAACACACTGAACTGTTACATTAGTTCACCTCCTAGAGAGAGATACTATAACACACTGAACTGTTACATTAGTTCACCTCCTAGAGAGAGACACTATAACACACTGAACTGTTACATTAGTTCACCTCCTAGAGAGAGATACTATAACACACTGAACTGTTACATTAGTTCACCTCCTAGAGAGAGACACTATAACACACTGAACTGTTACATTAGTTCACCTCCTAGAGAGAGACACTATAACACACTCAACTGTTACATTAGTTCACCTTCTAGAGAGAGACACAATAACACACTGAACTGTTACATTATTTCACCTCCTAGAGAGACACTATAACACACTGAACTGTTACATTAGTTCACCTCCTACATATAGATACTATAACACACTGAACTGTTACATTAGTTCACCTCCTAGAGAGAGACACTATAACACACTGAACTGTTACATTAGTTCACCTCCTAGAGAGACACTATAACACACTGAACTGTTACATTAGTTCACGTCCTAGAGAGAGACACTATAACACACTGAACTGTTACATTAGTTCACCTTCTAGAGAGAGACACAATAACACACTGAACTGTAAAATTAGTTCACCTCCTAGAGAGACACTATAACACACTGAACTGTTACATTAGTTCACCTCCTAGAGAGAGATTATATAACACACTGAACTGTTACATTAGTTCACCTCCTAGAGAGACACTATAACACACTGAACTGTTACATTAGTTCACCTCCTAGAGAGAGATACTATAACACACTGAACTGTTACATTAGTTCACCTCCTAGAGAGAGACACTATAACACACTGAACTGTTACAGTAGTTCACCTCCTAGAGAGACACTATAACACACTGAACTGTTACATTAGTTCACCTCCTAGAGAGAGACATTATAACACGCTGAACTGTTACATTAGTTAACCTCCTAGAGAGAGACACTATAACACACTGAACTGTTACATTAGTTCACCTCCTGGAGAGACACTATAACACACTGAACTGTTAAATTAGTTCACCTCCTAGAGAGAGACACTATAACACACTGAACTGTTACATTAGTTCACCTCCTAGAGAGAGACACTATAACACACTGAACTGTTACATTAGTTCACCTCCTAGAGAGAGAAACTATAACACACTGAACTGTTACATTAGTTCACCTCCTAGAGAGAGATACTATAACACACTGAACTGTTACATTAGTTCACCTCCTAGAGAGAGACACTATAACACACTGAACTGTTACATTAGTTCACCTCCTAGAGAGAGACACTATAACAACACTGAACTGTTACATTAGTTCACCTTCTAGAGAGAGACACAATAACACACTGAACTGTTACATTATTTCACCTCCTAGAGAGACACTATAACACACGGAACTGTTACATTAGTTCACCTCCTACATATAGATACTATAACACACTGAACTGTTACATTAGTTCACCTCCTAGAGAGAGACACTTTAACACACTGAACTGTTACATTAGTTCACCTCCTAGAGAGACACTATAACACACTGAACTGTTACATTAGTTCACCTCCTAGAGAGAGACACTATAACACACTGAACTGTTACATTAGTTCACCTTCTAGAGAGAGACACAATAACACACTGAACTGTTACATTATTTCACCACCTAGAGAGACACTATAACACACTGAACTGTTACATTAGTTCACCTCCTAGAGAGAGATTATATAACACACTGAACTGTTACATTAGTTCACCTCCTAGAGAGACACTATAACACACTGAACTGTTACATTAGTTCACCTCCTAGAGAGAGATACTATAACACACTGAACTGTTACATTAGTTCACCTCCTAGAGAGAGACACTATAACACACTGAACTGTTACATTAGTTCACCTCCTAGAGAGACACTATAACACACTGAACTGTTACATTAGTTCACCTCCTAGAGAGAGACATTATAACACGCTGAACTGTTACATTAGTTAACCTCCTAGAGAGAGACACTATAACACACTGAACTGTTACATTAGTTCACCTCCTGGAGAGACACTATAACACACTGAACTGTAAAATTAGTTCACCTCCTAGAGAGAGACACTATAACACACTGAACTGTTACATTAGTTCACCTCCTAGAGAAAGACACTATAATACACTGAACTGTTACATTAGTTCACCTCCTAGAGAGAGACACTATAACACACTGAACTGTTACATTAGTTCACCTCTTAGAGAGAGATACTATAACACACTGAACTGTTACATTAGTTCACCTCCTAGAGAGAGACACTATAACACACTGAACTGTTACATTAGTTCACCTCCTGGAGAGACACTATAACACACTGAACTATTACATTAGTTCACCTCCTAGAGAGAGATACTATAACACACTGAACTGTTACATTAGTTCATCTCCTGGAGAGACACTATAACAAACTGAACTGTTACATTAGTTCAACTCCTAGAGAGACACTATAACACACTGAACTATTATATTAGTTCACCTCCTAGAGAGAGATACTATAACACAATGAACTGTTACATTAGTTCACCTCCTAGAGAAAGACACTGTAACACACTGAACTGTTACATTAGTTCACCTCCTAGAGAGACACTGTAACACACTGAACTGTTACATTAGTTCACCTCCTAGAGAGAGATACTATAACACACTGAACTGTTACATTAGTTCATCTCCTAGAGAGAGACACTATAACACACTAAATTGTTACATTAGTTCACCTCCTAGAGAGAGATACTATAACACACTGAACTGTTACATTAGTTCACCTCCTAGAGAGAGACACTATAACACACTGAATTGTTACATTAGTTCACCTCCTAGAGAGAGATACTATAACACACTGAACTGTTACATTAGTTCACCTCCTAGAGAGAGACACTATAACACACTGAACTGTTACATTAGTTCACCTCCTAGAGAGAGACACTATAACACACTGAACTGTTACATTAGTTCACCTTCTAGAGAGAGACACAATAACACACTGAACTGTTACATTATTTCACCTCCTAGAGAGACACTATAACACACGGAACTGTTACATTAGTTCACCTCCTACATATAGATACTATAACACACTGAACTGTTACAATAGTTCACCTCCTAGAGAGAGACACTATAACACACTGAACTGTTACATTAGTTCACCTCCTAGAGAGACACTATAACACACTGAACTGTTACATTAGTTCACCTCCTAGAGAGAGACACTATAACACACTGAACTGTTACATTAGTTCACCTTCTAAAGAGAGACACAATAACACACTGAACTGTTACATTATTTCACCACCTAGAGAGACACTATAACACACTGAACTGTTACATTAGTTCACCTCCTAGAGAGAGATTATATAACACACTGAACTGTTACATTAGTTCACCTCCTATAGAGACACTATAACACACTGAACTGTTACATTAGTTCACCTCCTAGAGAGAGATACTATAACACACTGAACTGTTACATTAGTTCACCTCCTAGAGAGAGACACTATAACACACTGAACTGTTACATTAGTTCACCTCCTAGAGAGACACTATAACACACTGAACTGTTACATTAGTTCACCTCCTAGAGAGAGACATTATAACACGCTGAACTGTTACATTAGTTCACCTCCTAGAGAGAGACACTATAACACACTGAACTGTTACATTAGTTCACCTCCTAGAGAGAGACACTATAACACACTGAACTGTTACATTAGTTCACCTCTTAGAGAGAGATACTATAACACACTGAACTGTTACATTAGTTCACCTCCTAGAGAGAGACACTATAACACACTGAACTGTTACATTAGTTAACCTCCTGGAGAGACACTATAACACACTGAACTATTACATTAGTTCACCTCCTAGAGAGAGACACTATAACACACTGAACTGTTACATTAGTTAACCTCCTGGAGAGACACTATAACACACTGAACTATTACATTAGTTCACCTCCTAGAGAGAGACACTATAACACACTGAACTGTTACATTAGTTAACCTCCTGGAGAGACACTATAACACACTGAACTGTTACATTAGTTCACCTCCTAGAGAGAGATACTATAACACACTGAACTGTTACATTAGTTCACCTCCTAGAGAGAGACACTATAACACACTGAACTGTTACATTAGTTCACCTCCTAGAGAGAGATACTATAACACACTGAACTGTTACATTAGTTCACCTCCTAGAGAGAGACACTATAACACACTGAACTGTTACATTAGTTCACCTCCTAGAGAGAGACACTATAACACACTCAACTGTTACATTAGTTCACCTTCTAGAGAGAGACACAATAACACACTGAACTGTTACATTATTTCACCTCCTAGAGAGACACTATAACACACTGAACTGTTACATTAGTTCACCTCCTACATATAGATACTATAACACACTGAACTGTTACATTAGTTCACCTCCTAGAGAGAGACACTATAACACACTGAACTGTTACATTAGTTCACCTCCTAGAGAGACACTATAACACACTGAACTGTTACATTAGTTCACGTCCTAGAGAGAGACACTATAACACACTGAACTGTTACATTAGTTCACCTTCTAGAGAGAGACACAATAACACACTGAACTGTAAAATTAGTTCACCTCCTAGAGAGACACTATAACACACTGAACTGTTACATTAGTTCACCTCCTAGAGAGAGATTATATAACACACTGAACTGTTACATTAGTTCACCTCCTAGAGAGACACTATAACACACTGAACTGTTACATTAGTTCACCTCCTAGAGAGAGATACTATAACACACTGAACTGTTACATTAGTTCACCTCCTAGAGAGAGACACTATAACACACTGAACTGTTACAGTAGTTCACCTCCTAGAGAGACACTATAACACACTGAACTGTTACATTAGTTCACCTCCTAGAGAGAGACATTATAACACGCTGAACTGTTACATTAGTTAACCTCCTAGAGAGAGACACTATAACACACTGAACTGTTACATTAGTTCACCTCCTGGAGAGACACTATAACACACTGAACTGTTAAATTAGTTCACCTCCTAGAGAGAGACACTATAACACACTGAACTGTTACATTAGTTCACCTCCTAGAGAGAGACACTATAACACACTGAACTGTTACATTAGTTCACCTCCTAGAGAGAGAAACTATAACACACTGAACTGTTACATTAGTTCACCTCCTAGAGAGAGATACTATAACACACTGAACTGTTACATTAGTTCACCTCCTAGAGAGAGACACTATAACACACTGAACTGTTACATTAGTTCACCTCCTAGAGAGAGACACTATAACAACACTGAACTGTTACATTAGTTCACCTTCTAGAGAGAGACACAATAACACACTGAACTGTTACATTATTTCACCTCCTAGAGAGACACTATAACACACGGAACTGTTACATTAGTTCACCTCCTACATATAGATACTATAACACACTGAACTGTTACATTAGTTCACCTCCTAGAGAGAGACACTTTAACACACTGAACTGTTACATTAGTTCACCTCCTAGAGAGACACTATAACACACTGAACTGTTACATTAGTTCACCTCCTAGAGAGAGACACTATAACACACTGAACTGTTACATTAGTTCACCTTCTAGAGAGAGACACAATAACACACTGAACTGTTACATTATTTCACCACCTAGAGAGACACTATAACACACTGAACTGTTACATTAGTTCACCTCCTAGAGAGAGATTATATAACACACTGAACTGTTACATTAGTTCACCTCCTAGAGAGACACTATAACACACTGAACTGTTACATTAGTTCACCTCCTAGAGAGAGATACTATAACACACTGAACTGTTACATTAGTTCACCTCCTAGAGAGAGACACTATAACACACTGAACTGTTACATTAGTTCACCTCCTAGAGAGACACTATAACACACTGAACTGTTACATTAGTTCACCTCCTAGAGAGA
Source organism: Coregonus lavaretus (assembly GCF_964263955.1). NCBI lineage: Eukaryota > Metazoa > Chordata > Actinopteri > Salmoniformes > Salmonidae > Coregonus > Coregonus lavaretus. The sequence goes on from NW_028159137.1 coordinate 14,549, forward strand.
GACATTATAACACGCTGAACTGTTACATTAGTTAACCTCCTAGAGAGAGACACTATAACACACTGAACTGTTACATTAGTTCACCTCCTGGAGAGACACTATAACACACTGAACTGTAAAATTAGTTCACCTCCTAGAGAGAGACACTATAACACACTGAACTGTTACATTAGTTCACCTCCTAGAGAAAGACACTATAATACACTGAACTGTTACATTAGTTCACCTCCTAGAGAGAGACACTATAACACACTGAACTGTTACATTAGTTCACCTCTTAGAGAGAGATACTATAACACACTGAACTGTTACATTAGTTCACCTCCTAGAGAGAGACACTATAACACACTGAACTGTTACATTAGTTCACCTCCTGGAGAGACACTATAACACACTGAACTATTACATTAGTTCACCTCCTAGAGAGAGATACTATAACACACTGAACTGTTACATTAGTTCATCTCCTGGAGAGACACTATAACAAACTGAACTGTTACATTAGTTCAACTCCTAGAGAGACACTATAACACACTGAACTATTATATTAGTTCACCTCCTAGAGAGAGATACTATAACACAATGAACTGTTACATTAGTTCACCTCCTAGAGAAAGACACTGTAACACACTGAACTGTTACATTAGTTCACCTCCTAGAGAGACACTGTAACACACTGAACTGTTACATTAGTTCACCTCCTAGAGAGAGATACTATAACACACTGAACTGTTACATTAGTTCATCTCCTAGAGAGAGACACTATAACACACTAAATTGTTACATTAGTTCACCTCCTAGAGAGAGATACTATAACACACTGAACTGTTACATTAGTTCACCTCCTAGAGAGAGACACTATAACACACTGAATTGTTACATTAGTTCACCTCCTAGAGAGAGATACTATAACACACTGAACTGTTACATTAGTTCACCTCCTAGAGAGAGACACTATAACACACTGAACTGTTACATTAGTTCACCTCCTAGAGAGAGACACTATAACACACTGAACTGTTACATTAGTTCACCTTCTAGAGAGAGACACAATAACACACTGAACTGTTACATTATTTCACCTCCTAGAGAGACACTATAACACACGGAACTGTTACATTAGTTCACCTCCTACATATAGATACTATAACACACTGAACTGTTACAATAGTTCACCTCCTAGAGAGAGACACTATAACACACTGAACTGTTACATTAGTTCACCTCCTAGAGAGACACTATAACACACTGAACTGTTACATTAGTTCACCTCCTAGAGAGAGACACTATAACACACTGAACTGTTACATTAGTTCACCTTCTAAAGAGAGACACAATAACACACTGAACTGTTACATTATTTCACCACCTAGAGAGACACTATAACACACTGAACTGTTACATTAGTTCACCTCCTAGAGAGAGATTATATAACACACTGAACTGTTACATTAGTTCACCTCCTATAGAGACACTATAACACACTGAACTGTTACATTAGTTCACCTCCTAGAGAGAGATACTATAACACACTGAACTGTTACATTAGTTCACCTCCTAGAGAGAGACACTATAACACACTGAACTGTTACATTAGTTCACCTCCTAGAGAGACACTATAACACACTGAACTGTTACATTAGTTCACCTCCTAGAGAGAGACATTATAACACGCTGAACTGTTACATTAGTTCACCTCCTAGAGAGAGACACTATAACACACTGAACTGTTACATTAGTTCACCTCCTAGAGAGAGACACTATAACACACTGAACTGTTACATTAGTTCACCTCTTAGAGAGAGATACTATAACACACTGAACTGTTACATTAGTTCACCTCCTAGAGAGAGACACTATAACACACTGAACTGTTACATTAGTTAACCTCCTGGAGAGACACTATAACACACTGAACTATTACATTAGTTCACCTCCTAGAGAGAGATACTATAACACACTGAACTGTTACATTAGTTCACCTCCTGGAGAGACACTATAACAAACTGAACTGTTACATTAGTTCAACTCCTAGAGAGACACTATAACACACTGAACTATTATATTAGTTCACCTCCTAGAGAGAGATACTATAACACACTGAACTGTTACATTAGTTCACCTCCTAGAGAAAGACACTGTAACACACTGAACTGTTACATTAGTTCACCTCCTAGAGAGACACTGTAACACACTGAACTGTTACATTAGTTCATCTCCTAGAGAGAGATACTATAACACACTGAACTTTTACATTAGTTCACCTCCTAGAGAGAGACACTATAACACACTAAATTGTTACATTAGTTCACCTCCTAGAGAGAGATACTATAACACACTGAACTGTTACATTAGTTCACCTCCTAGAGAGAGACACTATAACACACTGAATTGTTACATTAGTTCACCTCCTAGAGAGAGATACTATAACACACTGAACTTTTACATTAGTTCACCTCCTAGAGAAAGACACTATAACACACTGAACTGTTACATTAGTTCACCTCCTAGAGAGACACTATAACACACTGAACTGTTACATTAGTTCAGCTCCTAGAGAAAGACACTATAACACACTGAACTGTTACATTAGTTAACCTCATAGAGAGACACTATAACACAATGTACTGTTACATTAGTTCACCTCCTAGAGAGAGACACTACAACACACTGAACTGTTACATTAGTTCACTTCCTAGAGAGAGATACTATTAACACACTGAACTGTTACATTAGTTCACCTCCTGGAGAGACACTATAACACACTGAACTGTTACATTAGTTCACCACCTAGAGAGACACTATAACACACTGAACTGTTACATTAGTTCACCTCCTAGAGAGAGATACTATAACACACTGAACTGTTACATTAGTTCACCTCCTAGAGAGAGACACTATAACACACTGAACTGTTACATTAGTTCACCTCCTAGAGAGAGATACTATAACACACTGAACTTTTACATTAGTTCACCTCCTAGAGAAAGACACTATAACACACTGAACTGTTACATTAGTTCACCTCCTAGAGAGACACTATAACACACTGAACTGTTACATTAGTTCAGCTCCTAGAGAAAGACACTATAACACACTGAACTGTTACATTAGTTCAACTCCTAGAGAGACACTATAACACACTTTACTGTTACATTAGTTCACCTCCTAGAGAGAGACACTATAACACACTGAACTGTTACATTAGTTCACCTCCTAGAGAGAGATACTATTAACACACTGAACTGTTACATTAGTTCACCTCCTGGAGAGACACTATAACACACTGAACTGTTACATTAGTTCACCTCCTAGAGAGACACTATAACACACTGAACTGTTACATTAGTTCACCTCCTAGAGAGAGATACTATAACACACTGAACTGTTACATTAGTTCACCTCCTAGAGAGAGACACTATAACACACTGAATTGTTACATTAGTTCACCTCCTAGAGAGAGATACTATAACACACTGAACTTTTACATTAGTTCACCTCCTAGAGAAAGACACTATAACACACTGAACTGTTACATTAGTTCACCTCCTAGAGAGACACTATAACACACTGAACTGTTACATTAGTTCAGCTCCTAGAGAAAGACACTATAACACACTGAACTGTTACATTAGTTAACCTCATAGAGAGACACTATAACACAATGTACTGTTACATTAGTTCACCTCCTAGAGAGAGACACTACAACACACTGAACTGTTACATTAGTTCACTTCCTAGAGAGAGATACTATTAACACACTGAACTGTTACATTAGTTCACCTCCTGGAGAGACACTATAACACACTGAACTGTTACATTAGTTCACCACCTAGAGAGACACTATAACACACTGAACTGTTACATTAGTTCACCTCCTAGAGAGAGATACTATAACACACTGAACTGTTACATTAGTTCACCTCCTAGAGAGAGACACTATAACACACTGAACTGTTACATTAGTTCACCTCCTAGAGAGAGATACTATAACACACTGAACTTTTACATTAGTTCACCTCCTAGAGAAAGACACTATAACACACTGAACTGTTACATTAGTTCACCTCCTAGAGAGACACTATAACACACTGAACTGTTACATTAGTTCAGCTCCTAGAGAAAGACACTATAACACACTGAACTGTTACATTAGTTCAACTCCTAGAGAGACACTATAACACACTTTACTGTTACATTAGTTCACCTCCTAGAGAGAGACACTATAACACACTGAACTGTTACATTAGTTCACCTCCTAGAGAGAGATACTATTAACACACTGAACTGTTACATTAGTTCACCTCCTGGAGAGACACTATAACACACTGAACTGTTACATTAGTTCACCTCCTAGAGAGACACTATAACACACTGAACTGTTACATTAGTTCACCTCCTAGAGAGAGATACTATAACACACTGAACTGTTACATTAGTTCACCTCCTAGAGAGAGACACTATAACACACTGAACTGTTACATTAGTTCACCTCCTAGAGAGAGACACTATAACACACTGAACTGTTACATTAGTTCACCTTCTAGAGAGAGATACTATAACACACTGAACTGTTACATTAGTTCACCTCCTAGAGAGAGACACTATAACACACTGAATTGTTACATTAGTTCACCTCCTAGAGAGAGATACTATATCACACTGAAGTGTTACATTAGTTCACCTCCTAGAGAAAGACACTATAACACACTGAACTGTTACATTAGTTCACCTCCTAGAGAGACACTATAACACACTGAACTGTTACATTAGTTCACCTCCTACAGAGAGATACTGTAACACACTGAACTGTTACATTAGTTCACCTCCTAGAGAAAGACACTATAACACACTGAACTGTTACATTAGTTCACCTCCTGGAGAGACACTATAACACACTGAACTGTTACATTAGTTCACCTCCTAGAGAGACACTATATCACACTGAACTGTTACATTAGTTCACCTCCTAGAGAGAGATACTATAACACACTGAACTGTTACATTAGTTCACCTCCTGGAGAGACACTATAACACACATAACTGTTACATTAGTTCACCTCCTTGAGAGACACTATAACACACTGAACTGTTACATTAGTTCACCTCATAGAGAGAGACACTATAACACCCTGAAATGTTACATTAGTTCACCTCCTAGAGAGAGATACTATAACACACTGAACTGTTATATGAGTTTACCTCCTAGAGAAAGACACTATAACCCACTGAACTGTTACATTAGTTCACCTCCTAGAGAGAGATACTATAACACACTGAACTGTTACATTAGTTCACCTCCTAGAGAGAGACACTATAACACACTGAACTGTTACATTAGTTCACCTCCTAGAGAGAGACACTATAACACACTGAACTGTTACATTAGTTCACCTTCTAGAGAGAGACACAATAACACACTGAACTGTTACATTATTTCACCTCCTAGAGAGACACTATAACACACGGAACTGTTACATTAGTTCACCTCCTACATATAGATACTATAACACACTGAACTGTTACAATAGTTCACCTCCTAGAGAGAGACACTATAACACACTGAACTGTTACATTAGTTCACCTCCTAGAGAGACACTATAACACACTGAACTGTTACATTAGTTCACCTCCTAGAGAGAGACACTATAACACACTGAACTGTTACATTAGTTCACCTTCTAGAGAGAGACACAATAACACACTGAACTGTTACATTATTTCACCACCTAGAGAGACACTATAACACACTGAACTGTTACATTAGTTCACCTCCTAGAGAGAGATTATATAACACACTGAACTGTTACATTAGTTCACCTCCTAGAGAGACACTATAACACACTGAACTGTTACATTAGTTCACCTCCTAGAGAGAGATACTATAACACACTGAACTGTTACATTAGTTCACCTCCTAGAGAGAGACACTATAACACACTGAACTGTTACATTAGTTCACCTCCTAGAGAGACACTATAACACACTGAACTGTTACATTAGTTCACCTCCTAGAGAGAGACATTATAACACGCTGAACTGTTACATTAGTTAACCTCCTAGAGAGAGACACTATAACACACTGAACTGTTACATTAGTTCACCTCCTAGAGAGAGACACTATAACACACTGAACTGTTACATTAGTTCACCTCTTAGAGAGAGATACTATAACACACTGAACTGTTACATTAGTTCACCTCCTAGAGAGAGACACTATAACACACTGAACTGTTACATTAGTTCACCTCCTGGAGAGACACTATAACACACTGAACTATTACATTAGTTCACCTCCTAGAGAGAGATACTATAACACACTGAACTGTTACATTAGTTCACCTCCTGGAGAGACACTATAACAAACTGAACTGTTACATTAGTTCAACTCCTAGAGAGACACTATAACACACTGAACTATTATATTAGTTCACCTCCTAGAGAGAGATACTATAACACACTGAACTGTTACATTAGTTCACCTCATAGAGAAAGACACTGTAACACACTGAACTGTTACATTAGTTCACCTCCTAGAGAGACATTGTAACACACTGAACTGTTACATTAGTTCATCTCCTAGAGAGAGATACTATAACACACTGAACTTTTACATTAGTTCACCTCCTAGAGAGAGACACTATAACACACTAAATTGTTACATTAGTTCACCTCCTAGAGAGAGATACTATAACACACTGAACTGTTACATTAGTTCACCTCCTAGAGAGAGACACTATAACACACTGAATTGTTACATTAGTTCACCTCCTGGAGAGACACTATAACACACTGAACTGTTACATTAGTTCACCTCCTAGAGAGACACTATATCACACTGAACTGTTACATTAGTTCACCTCCTAGAGAGAGATACTATAACACACTGAACTGTTACATTAGTTCACCTCCTGGAGAGACACTATAACACACAGAACTGTTACATTAGTTCACCTCCTAGAGAGAGACACTACAACACACTGAACTGTTACATTAGTTCACCTCATAGAGAGAGACACTATAACACCCTGAATTGTTACATTAGTTCACCTCCTAGAGAGAGATACTATAACACACTGAACTGTTATATGAGTTTACCTCCTAGAGAAAGACACTATAACCCACTGAACTGTTACATTAGTTCACCTCCTAGAGAGACACTATAACACACTGAACTGTTACATTAGTCCAGCTCCTAGAGAAAGACACTATAACACACTGAACTGTTACATTAGTTCACCTCCTAGAGAGACACTATAACACACTGAACTGTTACATTAGTTCACCTCCTACAGATAGATACTATAACACACTGAACTGTAACATTAGTTCACCTCCTAGAGAGACACTATAAAACACTTAACTGTTACATTAGTTCACCTCCTAGAGAAAGACACTATAACACACTGAACTATTACATTAGTTCACCTCCTAGAGAGAGACACTATAACACACTGAATTGTTACATTAGTTCACCTCCTAGAGAGAGATACTATAACACACTGAACTGTTACATTAGTTCACCTCCTAGAGAAAGACACTATAACACACTGAACTGTTACATTAGTTCACCTCCTAGAGAGAGACACTATAACACACTGAACTGTTACATTAGTTCACCTCCTGGAGAGACACTATAACACACTGAACTGTTACATTAGTTCACCTCCTAGAGAGACACTATAACACACTGAACTGTTACATTAGTTCACCTCCTAGAGAGAGATACTATAACACACTGAACTGTTACATTAGTTCACCTCCTAGAGAGAGACACTATAACACACTGAACTGTTACATTAGTTCACCTCCTAGAGAGAGATACTATAACACACTGAACTGTTACATTAGTTCACCTCCTAGAGAGAGACACTATAACACACTGAACTGTTACATTAGTTCACCTCCTAGAGAGAGACACTATAACACACTCAACTGTTACATTAGTTCACCTTCTAGAGAGAGACACAATAACACACTGAACTGTTACATTATTTCACCTCCTAGAGAGACACTATAACACACTGAATTGTTACATTAGTTCACCTCCTAGAGAGAGATACTATAACACACTGAACTTTTACATTAGTTCACCTCCTAGAGAAAGACACTATAACACACTGAACTGTTACATTAGTTCACCTCCTAGAGAGACACTATAACACACTGAACTGTTACATTAGTTCAGCTCCTAGAGAAAGACACTATAACACACTGAACTGTTACATTAGTTAACCTCCTAGAGAGACACTATAACACACTGTACTGTTACATTAGTTCACCTCCTAGAGAGAGACACTACAACACACTGAACTGTTACATTAGTTCACTTCCTAGAGAGAGATACTATTAACACACTGAACTGTTACATTAGTTCACCTCCTGGAGAGACACTATAACACACTGAACTGTTACATTAGTTCACCACCTAGAGAGACACTATAACACACTGAACTGTTACATTAGTTCACCTCCTAGAGAGAGATACTATAACACACTGAACTGTTACATTAGTTCACCTCCTAGAGAGAGACACTATAACACACTGAACTGTTACATTAGTTCACCTCCTAGAGAGAGATACTATAACACACTGAACTTTTACATTAGTTCACCTCCTAGAGAAAGACACTATAACACACTGAACTGTTACATTAGTTCACCTCCTAGAGAGACACTATAACACACTGAACTGTTACATTAGTTCAGCTCCTAGAGAAAGACACTATAACACACTGAACTGTTACATTAGTTCACCTCCTAGAGAGACACTATAACACACTTTACTGTTACATTAGTTCACCTCCTAGAGAGAGACACTATAACACACTGAACTGTTACATTAGTTCACCTCCTAGAGAGAGATACTATTAACACACTGAACTGTTACATTAGTTCACCTCCTGGAGAGACACTATAACACACTGAACTGTTACATTAGTTCACCTCCTAGAGAGACACTATAACACACTGAACTGTTACATTAGTTCACCTCCTAGAGAGAGATACTATAACACACTGAACTGTTACATTAGTTCACCTCCTAGAGAGAGACACTATAACACACTGAACTGTTACATTAGTTCACCTCCTAGAGAGAGACACTATAACACACTGAACTGTTACATTAGTTCACCTTCTAGAGAGAGATACTATAACACACTGAACTGTTACATTAGTTCACCTCCTAGAGAGAGACACTATAACACACTGAATTGTTACATTAGTTCACCTCCTAGAGAGAGATACTATATCACACTGAAGTGTTACATTAGTTCACCTCCTAGAGAAAGACACTATAACACACTGAACTGTTACATTAGTTCACCTCCTAGAGAGACACTATAACACACTGAACTGTTACATTAGTTCACCTCCTACAGAGAGATACTGTAACACACTGAACTGTTACATTAGTTCACCTCCTAGAGAAAGACACTATAACACACTGAACTGTTACATTAGTTCACCTCCTGGAGAGACACTATAACACACTGAACTGTTACATTAGTTCACCTCCTAGAGAGACACTATATCACACTGAACTGTTACATTAGTTCACCTCATAGAGAGAGACACTATAACACCCTGAAATGTTACATTAGTTCACCTCCTAGAGAGAGATACTATAACACACTGAACTGTTATATGAGTTTACCTCCTAGAGAAAGACACTATAACCCACTGAACTGTTACATTAGTTCACCTCCTAGAGAGAGATACTATAACACACTGAACTGTTACATTAGTTCACCTCCTAGAGAGAGACACTATGTCACACTCGTCTACGAGAGAGGAGGACCAAGGCGCAGCGTTGAAAGCAAACATATTTATTATACGAATGATCACACGATCAAAACAACGAAACGTGACGTCCTTGGTTACATCAACAAACCTTAACGGAACAAGAAACCACAACACAAAGTGAAAAGACCGATAGTTAAATATGGCTCCCAATCAGAGACAACCAGCTGACACTCGTTGCCTCTGATTGGGAGTCACTCAGGCCAACATAGATATACAAAACATAGACTTACACACCCTGGCTCAACATAACATAGTCCCCAGAGCCAGGGCGTGACAGTACCCCCCCCCAAAGGCGCGGACTCCGGCCGCGCCAAACAACCACAACAGGGGAGGGACCGGGTGGGCACTCCGCCTCGGCGGCGGATCCGGCTCCGGACATGACCCAGGCACGGGTTGTTCTGGACTGACGACGCACACCCCTGGCTTGATGCGTGGAGGAGGAATGGGCCGGACCGGGCTGACGAAGCGCACCCCTGACTTGGTGCGGGGAGCAGGAATGAGCCGGACCGGGCTGACGACGCACACCACTGACCTGGTGCGGGGAGCTTGGATGGGCCGGACTGGGCTGGCGACGCGCACCACAGACTTGGTGCGGAGAGCAGGAACGGGCCGGACAGGGCTGACGAAACGCACCATAGACTTGGTGCGGAGAGCAGGCACGGGCCGTGCCGGACTGACGACGCACACCACTGGCTTGGTGCGGGAAGCTTGGATGGGCCGGACTGGGCTGGCGACGCGCACCAGAGACTTGGTGCGGAGAGCAGGAATGGGCCGGACCGGGCTGGCGACGCGCACCACCGACTTGGTACGGAGAGCAGGAACGGGCCGGACAGGGCTGACGACGCGCACCACAGGCTCGGTGCGAGAGGCAGGAACAGGCCGAACCGTACTGGGGACACACGCCACTGGCCCTATGCAGGGATCAGGAACGGGCCGGACCGGACTGGTAATACACCCCAGTACCTCTCGCCGTGCCTCCACACTTTCCCTCTCCTCTGTGACCAGTGGCCCCCTTAACCTGGCGGCCTCCTCTGCACACCCGCTGGACCGCTCCATCGCGGCCTCCGGCTGCCCCGTCGTCCACGTCGTGAGCCCCCCCCTAAAATTTTTCTGGGGTTCTCTCCTCCCCGTGGACCAGGCCTCCCTAGCTCTCGCCAGACTCTCGATCCATTGCTTCATAGACCAGCCTCTCTCCTCTTCACTTAGCGTGGCCCAGCCGAAACTCCTACTCCCCTGATCCCAGGTCCTTCCACTCTCCTCTTCACGCTGCTTGGTCCTGTCTTGGTGGTTTCTTCTGTCACGCTCGTCTACGAGAGAGGAGGACCAAGGCGCAGCGTTGAAAGCAAACATATTTATTATACGAATGATCACACGATCAAAACAACGAAACGTGACGTCCTTGGTTACATCAACAAACCTTAACGGAACAAGAAACCACAACACAAAGTGAAAAGACCGATAGTTAAATATGGCTCCCAATCAGAGACAACCAGCTGACACTCGTTGCCTCTGATTGGGAGTCACTCAGGCCAACATAGATATACAAAACATAGACTTACACACCCTGGCTCAACATAACATAGTCCCCAGAGCCAGGGCGTGACACACTATAACACACTGAACTGTTACATTAGTTCACCTCCTAGAGAGAGACACTATAACACACTGAACTGTTACATTAGTTCACCTTCTAGAGAGAGACACAATAACACACTGAACTGTTACATTATTTCACCTCCTAGAGAGACACTATAACACACGGAACTGTTACATTAGTTCACCTCCTACATATAGATACTATAACACACTGAACTGTTACAATAGTTCACCTCCTAGAGAGAGACACTATAACACACTGAACTGTTACATTAGTTCACCTCCTAGAGAGACACTATAACACACTGAACTGTTACATTAGTTCACCTCCTAGAGAGAGACACTATAACACACTGAACTGTTACATTAGTTCACCTTCTAGAGAGAGACACAATAACACACTGAACTGTTACATTATTTCACCACCTAGAGAGACACTATAACACACTGAACTGTTACATTAGTTCACCTTCTAGAGAGAGATTATATAACACACTGAACTGTTACATTAGTTCACCTCCTAGAGAGACACTATAACACACTGAACTGTTACATTAGTTCACCTCCTAGAGAGAGATACTATAACACACTGAACTGTTACATTAGTTCACCTCCTAGAGAGAGACACTATAACACACTGAACTGTTACATTAGTTCACCTCCTAGAGAGACACTATAACACACTGAACTGTTACATTAGTTCACCTCCTAGAGAGAGACATTATAACACGCTGAACTGTTACATTAGTTAACCTCCTAGAGAGAGACACTATAACACACTGAACTGTTACATTAGTTCACCTCCTAGAGAGAGACACTATAACACACTGAACTGTTACATTAGTTCACCTCTTAGAGAGAGATACTATAACACACTGAACTGTTACATTAGTTCACCTCCTAGAGAGAGACACTATAACACACTGAACTGTTACATTAGTTCACCTCCTGGAGAGACACTATAACACACTGAACTATTACATTAGTTCACCTCCTAGAGAGAGATACTATAACACACTGAACTGTTACATTAGTTTACCTCCTGGAGAGACACTATAACAAACTGAACTGTTACATTAGTTCAACTCCTAGAGAGACACTATAACACACTGAACTATTATATTAGTTCACCTCCTAGAGAGAGATACTATAACACACTGAACTGTTACATTAGTTCACCTCATAGAGAAAGACACTGTAACACACTGAACTGTTACATTAGTTCACCTCCTAGAGAGACATTGTAACACACTGAACTGTTACATTAGTTCATCTCCTAGAGAGAGATACTATAACACACTGAACTTTTACATTAGTTCACCTCCTAGAGAGAGACACTATAACACACTAAATTGTTACATTAGTTCACCTCCTAGAGAGAGATACTATAACACACTGAACTGTTACATTAGTTCACCTCCTAGAGAGAGACACTATAACACACTGAATTGTTACATTAGTTCACCTCCTAGAGAGAGATACTATAACACACTGAACTTTTACATTAGTTCACCTCCTAGAGAAAGACACTATAACACACTGAACTGTTACATTAGTTCACCTCCTAGAGAGACACTATAACACACTGAACTGTTACATTAGTTCAGCTCCTAGAGAAAGACACTATAACACACTGAACTGTTACATTAGTTCACCTCCTAGAGAGACACTATAACACACTGTACTGTTACATTAGTTCACCTCCTAGAGAGAGACACTACAACACACTGAACTGTTACATTAGTTCACTTCCTAGAGAGAGATACTATTAACACACTGAACTGTTACATTAATTCACCTCCTGGAGAGACACTATAACACACTGAACTGTTACATTAGTTCACCTCCTAGAGAGACACTATAACACACTGAACTGTTACATTAGTTCACCTCCTAGAGAGAGATACTATAACACACTGAACTGTTACATTAGTTCACCTCCTAGAGAGAGACACTATAACACACTGAACTGTTACATTAGTTCACCTCCTAGAGAGAGATACTATAACACACTGAACTTTTACATTAGTTCACCTCCTAGAGAAAGACACTGTAACACACTGAACTGTTACATTAGTTCACCTCCTAGAGAGACACTATAACACACTGAACTGTTACATTAGTTCAGCTCCTAGAGAAAGACACTATAACACACTGAACTGTTACATTAGTTCACCTCCTAGAGAGACACTATAACACACTGTACTGTTACATTAGTTCACCTCCTAGAGAGAGACACTATAACACACTGAACTGTTACATTAGTTCACCTCCTAGAGAGAGATACTATTAACACACTGAACTGTTACATTAGTTCACCTCCTGGAGAGACACTATAACACACTGAACTGTTACATTAGTTCACCTCCTAGAGAGACACTATAACACACTGAACTGTTACATTAGTTCACCTCCTAGAGAGAGATACTATAACACACTGAACTGTTACATTAGTTCACCTCCTAGAGAGAGACACTATAACACACTGAACTGTTACATTAGTTCACCTCCTAGAGAGAGACACTATAACACACTGAACTGTTACATTAGTTCACCTTCTAGAGAGAGATACTATAACACACTGAACTGTTACATTAGTTCACCTCCTAGAGAGAGACACTATAACACACTGAATTGTTACATTAGTTCACCTCCTAGAGAGAGATACTATATCACACTGAAGTGTTACATTAGTTCACCTCCTAGAGAAAGACACTATAACACACTGAACTGTTACATTAGTTCACCTCCTAGAGAGACACTATAACACACTGAACTGTTACATTAGTTCACCTCCTACAGAGAGATACTGTAACACACTGAACTGTTACATTAGTTCACCTCCTAGAGAAAGACACTATAACACACTGAACTGTTACATTAGTTCACCTCCTGGAGAGACACTATAACACACTGAACTGTTACATTAGTTCACCTCCTAGAGAGACACTATATCACACTGAACTGTTACATTAGTTCACCTCCTAGAGAGAGATACTATAACACACTGAACTGTTACATTAGTTCACCTCCTGGAGAGACACTATAACACACAGAACTGTTACATTAGTTCACCTCCTAGAGAGAGACACTACAACACACTGAACTGTTACATTAGTTCACCTCATAGAGAGAGACACTATAACACCCTGAATTGTTACATTAGTTCACCTCCTAGAGAGAGATACTATAACACACTGAACTGTTATATGAGTTTACCTCCTAGAGAAAGACACTATAACCCACTGAACTGTTACATTAGTTCACCTCCTAGAGAGACACTATAACACACTGAACTGTTACATTAGTCCAGCTCCTAGAGAAAGACACTATAACACACTGAACTGTTACATTAGTTCACCTCCTAGAGAGACACTATAACACACTGAACTGTTACATTAGTTCACCTCCTACAGATAGATACTATAACACACTGAACTGTAACATTAGTTCACCTCCTAGAGAGACACTATAAAACACTTAACTGTTACATTAGTTCACCTCCTAGAGAAAGACACTATAACACACTGAACTATTACATTAGTTCACCTCCTAGAGAGAGACACTATAACACACTGAATTGTTACATTAGTTCACCTCCTAGAGAGAGATACTATAACACACTGAACTGTTACATTAGTTCACCTCCTAGAGAAAGACACTATAACACACTGAACTGTTACATTAGTTCACCTCCTAGAGAGACACTATAACACACTGAACTGTTACATTAGTTCAGCTCCAAGAGAAAGACACTATAACACACTGAACTGTTACCTTAGTTCACCTCCTAGAGAGAGATACTATAACACACTGAACTCTTACATTAGTTCACCTCCTAGAGAGAGATACTATAACACACTGAACTGTTACATTAGTTCACCTCCTAGAGAGAGACACTATAACACACTGAACTGTTACATTAGTTCACCTCCTAGAGAGAGATACTATAACACACTGAACTGTTATATTAGTTCACCTCCTAGAGAGACACTATAAAACACTGAACTGTTACATTAGTTCACCTCCTAGAGAGAGACACTATAACACACTGAACTGTTACATTAGTTCACCTCCTAGAGAGAGATACTATAACACACTGAACTGTTACATTAGTTCACCTCCTAGAGAGAGATACTATAACACACTGAACTCTTACATTAGTTCACCTCCTAGAGAGACACTATAACACACTGAACTGTTACATTAGTTCACCTTATAGAGAGAGACACTATAACACACTGAACTGTTACATTATTTCACCTCCTAGAGAGACACTATAACACACTGAACTGTTACCTTAGTTCACCTCCTAGAGAGAGATACTAAAACACACTGAACTCTTACATTAGTTCACCTCCTAGAGAGACACTATAAAACACTGAACTGTTACATTAGTTCACCTCCTAGAGAGAGACACTATAACACACTGAACTGTTACATTAGTTCACCTCCTGGAGAGATACTATAACACACTGAAGTGTTACATTAGTTCACCTCCTAGAGAGACACTATAACACACTGAACTGTTACATTAGTTCACCTCCTAGAGAGACACTATAACACACTGAACTGTTACATTAGTTCACCTCCTGGAGAGACACTATAACACACTGAACTGTTACATTAGTTCACCTCCTAGAGAGACACTATAACACACTGAACTGTTACATTAGTTCACATCCTAGAGAGACACTATAACACACTGAACTGTTACATTATTTCACCTCCTAGAGAGACACTATAACACACTGAACTCTTACATTAGTTCACCTCCTAGAGAGACACTATAAAACACTGAACTGTTACATTAGTTCACCTCCTAGAGAGAGATACTATAACACACTGAACTGTTACATTAGTTCACCTCCTAGAGAGAGACACTATAACACACTGAACTGTTACATTAGTTCACCTCCTAGAGAGAGATACTATAACACACTGAACTGTTATATTAGTTCACCTCCTAGAGAGACACTATAAAACACTGAACTGTTACATTAGTTCACCTCCTAGAGAGAGACACTATAACACACTGAACTGTTACATTAGTTCACCTCCTAGAGAGAGATACTATAACACACTGAACTGTTACATTAGTTCACCTCCTAGAGAAAGACACTATAACACACTGAACTGTTACATTAGTTCACCTCCTAGAGAGACACTATAACACACTGAACTGTTACATTAGTTCAGCTCCTAGAGAAAGACACTATAACACACTGAACTGTTACCTTAGTTCACCTCCTAGAGAGAGATACTATAACACACTGAACTCTTACATTAGTTCACCTCCTAGAGAGACACTATAACACACTGAACTGTTACATTAGTTCACCTTATAGAGAGAGACACTATAACACACTGAACTGTTACATTATTTCACCTCCTAGAGAGACACTATAAAACACTGAACTGTTACATTAGTTCACCTCCTAGAGAGAGACACTATAACACACTGAACTGTTACATTAGTTCACCTCCTGGAGAGACACTATAACACACTGAACTGTTACATTAGTTCACCTCCTAGAGAGACACTATAACACACTGAACTGTTACATTAGTTCACCTCCTAGAGAGACACTATAACACACTGAACTGTTACATTAGTTCACCTCCTGGAGAGACACTATAACACACTGAACTGTTACATTAGTTCACCTCCTAGAGAGACACTATAACACACTGAACTGTTACATTAGTTCACCTCCTAGAGAGACACTATAACACACTGAACTGTTACATTATTTCACCTCCTAGAGAGACACTATAACACACTGAACTGTTACATTAGTTCACCTCCTAGAGAGAGATACTATAACACACTGAACTGTTACATTAGTTCACCTCCTAGAGAGAGACACTATAACACACTGAACTGTTACATTAGTTCACCTCCTAGAGAGAGACACTATAACACACTGAACTGTTACATTAGTTCACCTCCTAGAGAGAGATACTATAACACACTGAACTGTTACATTAGTTCACCTCCTAGAGAGACACTATAACACACTGAACTGTTACATTAGTTCACCTCCTAGAGAGAGATACTATAACACACTGAACTGTTACATTAGTTCACCTCCTAGAGAGACACTATAACACACTGAACTATTACATTAGTTCACCTCCTAGAGAGAGACACTGTTACACACTGAACTGTTACATTATTTCACCTCCTAGAGAGACACTATAACACACTGAACTGTTACATTAGTTCAGCTCCTAGAGAAAGACACTATAACACACTGAACTGTTACATTAGTTCACCTCCTAGAGAGACACTATAACACACTGAACTGTTACATTAGTTCACCTCCTAGAGAGACCCTATAACACACTGAACCATTACATTAGTTCACCTCCTAGAGAGAGATACTATAACACACTGAATTGTTACAATAGTTCACCTCCTAGAGAGACACTATAACACACTGAACTGTTACATTAGTTCAGCTCCTAGAGAAAGACATTATAACACACTGAACTGATACACAATGAACTGTTACATTAGCTCACCTCCTAGAGAGAGACACTATAACACACTGAACTGTTACATTAGTTCACATCCTAGAGAGAGATACTATAACACACTGAACTGTTACATTAGTTCACCTCCTAGAGAGAGACACTATACCACACTGAACTGTTACATTAGTTCAACTCCTAGAGAGAGACACTATAACACACTGAACTGTTACATTAGTTCACCTCCTAGAGAGACACTATAACACAATGAACTGTTACATTAGTTCACCTCCTAGAGAGAGACACTATAACACACTGAACCTTTACATTAGTTCACCTCCTAGAGAGAGATACTATAACACACTGAACTGTTACATTAGTTCACCTCCTAGAGAGAGACACTATAACACACGGAACTGTTACATTAGTTCCCCTCCTAGAGAGAGACACTATGACACACTGAACTGTTACATTAGTTCTCCTCCTAGAGAGAGACACTATAACACACTGAACTGTTACATTAGTTCACCTTCTAGAGAGAGACACTATAACACACTGAACTGTTACATTATTTCACCTCCTAGAGAGACACTATAACACACTGAACTGTTACATTAGTTCACCTCCTAGATAGAGGTACTATAACACACTGAACTGTTACATTAGTTCACCTCCTAGAGAGAGATACTATAACACACTGAACTGTTACATTAGTTCACCTCCTAGATAGAGGTACTATAACACACTGAACTGTTACATTAGTTCACCTCCTAGAGAGAGATACTATAACACACTGAACTGTTACATTAGTTCACCTCCTAGAGAGAGACACTATAACACACTGAACTGTTACATTAGTTCACCTCCTAGAGAGACAATATAACACACTGAACTGTTACATTAGTTCACCTCCTAGAGAGAGACACTATAACACACTGAACTGTTACATTAGTTCACCTCCTAGAGAGAGACACTATAACACACTGAACTGTTACATTAGTTCACCTCCTGCAGAGACACTATAACACACTGAACTGTTACATTAGTTCACCTCCTAGAGAGAGATACTATAACACACTGAACTGTTACATTAGTTCACCTCCTAGAGAGAGACACTATAACACACTGAACTGTTACATTAGTTCACCTCCTTGAGAGACACTATAACACACTGAACTGTTACATTAGTTCACCTCCTAGAGAGACACTATAACACACTGAACTGTTACATTAGTTCACCTCCTTGAGAGACACTATAACACACTGAACTGTTACATTAGTTCACCTCCTAGATAGAGATACTATAACACACTGAACTGTTACATTAGTTCACCTCCTAGAGAGAGATAATATAACACACTGAACTGTTACATTAGTTCACCTCCTAGAGAGAGACACTATAACACACTGAACTGTTACATTAGTTCACCTCCTAGAGAGAGACACTATAACACACTGAACTGTTACTTTAGTTCACCTCCTAGAGAGACACTATAACACACTGAACTGTTACATTAGTTCACCTCCTAGAGAGACACTATAACACACTTAACTGTTACATTAGTTCACCTCCTAGAGAGACACTATAACACACTGAACTGTTACATTTGTTCACCTCCTAGAGAGACACTATAACACACTGAACTGTTACATTAGTTCACCTCCTAGAGAGACACTATAACACACTGAACTGTTACATTAGTTAACCTCCTAGAGAGAGATACTATAACACACTGAACTGTTACATTAGTTCACCTCCTGGAGAGAGACACTATAACACACTGAACTGTTACATTAGTTCACCTCCTAGAGAGAGACACTATAACACACTGAACTGTTACATTAGTTCACCTCCTTGAGAGACACTATAACACACTGAACTGTTACATTAGTTCACCTCCTACATAGCGATACTATAACACACTGAACTGTTACATTAGTTCACCTCCTAGAGAGAGACACTATAACACACTGAACTGTTACATTAGTTCACCTCCTAGAGAGAGACACTATAACACACTGAACTGTTACATTATTTCACCTCCTAGAGAGACACTATAACACACTGAACTGTTACAATAGTTCACCTCCTAGAGAGAGACACTATAACACACTGAACTGTTACATTAGTTCACCTCCTAGAGAGACACTATAACACACTGAACTGTTACATTAGTTCACCTCCTAGAGAGAGACACTATAACACACTGAACTGTTACATTAGTTCACCTTCTAGAGAGAGACACAATAACACACTGAACTGTTACATTATTTCACCACCTAGAGAGACACTATAACACACTGAACTGTTACATTAGTTCACCTCCTAGAGAGAGATTATATAACACACTGAACTGTTACATTAGTTCACCTCCTAGAGAGACACTATAACACACTGAACTGTTACATTAGTTCACCTCCTAGAGAGAGATACTATAACACACTGAACTGTTACATTAGTTCACCTCCTAGAGAGAGACACTATAACACACTGAACTGTTACATTAGTTCACCTCCTAGAGAGAGACACTATAACACACTGAACTGTTACTTTAGTTCACCTCCTAGAGAGACACTATAACACACTGAACTGTTACATTAGTTCACCTCCTAGAGAGACACTATAACACACTTAACTGTTACATTAGTTCACCTCCTAGAGAGACACTATAACACACTGAACTGTTACATTTGTTCACCTCCTAGAGAGACACTATAACACACTGAACTGTTACATTAGTTCACCTCCTTGAGAGACACTATAACACACTGAACTGTTACATTAGTTCACCTCCTACATAGCGATACTATAACACACTGAACTGTTACATTAGTTCACCTCCTAGAGAGACACTATAACACACTTAACTGTTACATTAGTTCACCTCCTAGAGAGAGACACTATAACACACTGAACTGTTACATTAGTTCACCTCCTAGAGAGAGACACTATAACACACTGAACTGTTACATTAGTTCACCTCCTTGAGAGACAATATAACACACTGAACTGTTACATTAGTTCACCTCCTACATAGCGATACTATAACACACTGAACTGTTACATTAGTTCACCTCCTAGAGAGAGACACTATAACACACTGAACTGTTACATTAGTTCACCTCCTAGAGAGACACTATAACACACTGAACTGTTACATTAGTTCACCTCCTAGAGAGACCCTATAACACACTGAACCATTACATTAGTTCACCTCCTAGAGAGAGATACTATAACACACTGAATTGTTACAATAGTTCACCTCCTAGAGAGACACTATAACACACTGAACTGTTACATTAGTTCAGCTCCTAGAGAAAGACATTATAACACACTGAACTGATACACAATGAACTGTTACATTAGCTCACCTCCTAGAGAGAGACACTATAACACACTGAACTGTTACATTAGTTCACATCCTAGAGAGAGATACTATAACACACTGAACTGTTACATTAGTTCACCTCCTAGAGAGAGACACTATACCACACTGAACTGTTACATTAGTTCAACTCCTAGAGAGAGACACTATAACACACTGAACTGTTACATTAGTTCACCTCCTAGAGAGACACTATAACACAATGAACTGTTACATTAGTTCACCTCCTAGAGAGAGACACTATAACACACTGAACCTTTACATTAGTTCACCTCCTAGAGAGAGATACTATAACACACTGAACTGTTACATTAGTTCACCTCCTAGAGAGAGACACTATAACACACGGAACTGTTACATTAGTTCCCCTCCTAGAGAGAGACACTATGACACACTGAACTGTTACATTAGTTCTCCTCCTAGAGAGAGACACTATAACACACTGAACTGTTACATTAGTTCACCTTCTAGAGAGAGACACTATAACACACTGAACTGTTACATTATTTCACCTCCTAGAGAGACACTATAACACACTGAACTGTTACATTAGTTCACCTCCTAGATAGAGGTACTATAACACACTGAACTGTTACATTAGTTCACCTCCTAGAGAGAGATACTATAACACACTGAACTGTTACATTAGTTCACCTCCTAGATAGAGGTACTATAACACACTGAACTGTTACATTAGTTCACCTCCTAGAGAGAGATACTATAACACACTGAACTGTTACATTAGTTCACCTCCTAGAGAGAGACACTATAACACACTGAACTGTTACATTAGTTCACCTCCTAGAGAGACAATATAACACACTGAACTGTTACATTAGTTCACCTCCTAGAGAGAGACACTATAACACACTGAACTGTTACATTAGTTCACCTCCTAGAGAGAGACACTATAACACACTGAACTGTTACATTAGTTCACCTCCTGCAGAGACACTATAACACACTGAACTGTTACATTAGTTCACCTCCTAGAGAGAGATACTATAACACACTGAACTGTTACATTAGTTCACCTCCTAGAGAGAGACACTATAACACACTGAACTGTTACATTAGTTCACCTCCTTGAGAGACACTATAACACACTGAACTGTTACATTAGTTCACCTCCTAGAGAGACACTATAACACACTGAACTGTTACATTAGTTCACCTCCTTGAGAGACACTATAACACACTGAACTGTTACATTAGTTCACCTCCTAGATAGAGATACTATAACACACTGAACTGTTACATTAGTTCACCTCCTAGAGAGAGATAATATAACACACTGAACTGTTACATTAGTTCACCTCCTAGAGAGAGACACTATAACACACTGAACTGTTACATTAGTTCACCTCCTAGAGAGAGACACTATAACACACTGAACTGTTACTTTAGTTCACCTCCTAGAGAGACACTATAACACACTGAACTGTTACATTAGTTCACCTCCTAGAGAGACACTATAACACACTTAACTGTTACATTAGTTCACCTCCTAGAGAGACACTATAACACACTGAACTGTTACATTTGTTCACCTCCTAGAGAGACACTATAACACACTGAACTGTTACATTAGTTCACCTCCTAGAGAGACACTATAACACACTGAACTGTTACATTAGTTAACCTCCTAGAGAGAGATACTATAACACACTGAACTGTTACATTAGTTCACCTCCTGGAGAGAGACACTATAACACACTGAACTGTTACATTAGTTCACCTCCTAGAGAGAGACACTATAACACACTGAACTGTTACATTAGTTCACCTCCTTGAGAGACACTATAACACACTGAACTGTTACATTAGTTCACCTCCTACATAGCGATACTATAACACACTGAACTGTTACATTAGTTCACCTCCTAGAGAGAGACACTATAACACACTGAACTGTTACATTAGTTCACCTCCTAGAGAGAGACACTATAACACACTGAACTGTTACATTATTTCACCTCCTAGAGAGACACTATAACACACTGAACTGTTACAATAGTTCACCTCCTAGAGAGAGACACTATAACACACTGAACTGTTACATTAGTTCACCTCCTAGAGAGACACTATAACACACTGAACTGTTACATTAGTTCACCTCCTAGAGAGAGACACTATAACACACTGAACTGTTACATTAGTTCACCTTCTAGAGAGAGACACAATAACACACTGAACTGTTACATTATTTCACCACCTAGAGAGACACTATAACACACTGAACTGTTACATTAGTTCACCTCCTAGAGAGAGATTATATAACACACTGAACTGTTACATTAGTTCACCTCCTAGAGAGACACTATAACACACTGAACTGTTACATTAGTTCACCTCCTAGAGAGAGATACTATAACACACTGAACTGTTACATTAGTTCACCTCCTAGAGAGAGACACTATAACACACTGAACTGTTACATTAGTTCACCTCCTAGAGAGAGACACTATAACACACTGAACTGTTACTTTAGTTCACCTCCTAGAGAGACACTATAACACACTGAACTGTTACATTAGTTCACCTCCTAGAGAGACACTATAACACACTTAACTGTTACATTAGTTCACCTCCTAGAGAGACACTATAACACACTGAACTGTTACATTTGTTCACCTCCTAGAGAGACACTATAACACACTGAACTGTTACATTAGTTCACCTCCTTGAGAGACACTATAACACACTGAACTGTTACATTAGTTCACCTCCTACATAGCGATACTATAACACACTGAACTGTTACATTAGTTCACCTCCTAGAGAGACACTATAACACACTTAACTGTTACATTAGTTCACCTCCTAGAGAGAGACACTATAACACACTGAACTGTTACATTAGTTCACCTCCTAGAGAGAGACACTATAACACACTGAACTGTTACATTAGTTCACCTCCTTGAGAGACAATATAACACACTGAACTGTTACATTAGTTCACCTCCTACATAGCGATACTATAACACACTGAACTGTTACATTAGTTCACCTCCTAGAGAGAGACACTATAACACACTGAACTGTTACATTAGTTCACCTCCTAGAGAGAGACACTATAACACACTGAACTGTTACATTATTTCACCTCCTAGAGAGACACTATAACACACTGAACTGTTACAATAGTTCACCTCCTAGAGAGAGACACTATAACACACTGAACTGTTACATTAGTTCACCTCCTAGAGAGACACTATAACACACTGAACTGTTACATTAGTTCACCTCCTAGAGAGAGACACTATAACACACTGAACTGTTACATTAGTTCACCTTCTAGAGAGAGACACAATAACACACTGAACTGTTACATTATTTCACCACCTAGAGAGACACTATAACACACTGAACTGTTACATTAGTTCACCTCCTAGAGAGAGATTATATAACACACTGAACTGTTACATTAGTTCACCTCCTAGAGAGACACTATAACACACTGAACTGTTACATTAGTTCACCTCCTAGAGAGAGATACTATAACACACTGAACTGTTACATTAGTTCACCTCCTAGAGAGAGACACTATAACACACTGAACTGTTACATTAGTTCACCTCCTAGAGAGAGACACTATAACACACTGAACTGTTACTTTAGTTCACCTCCTAGAGAGACACTATAACACACTGAACTGTTACATTAGTTCACCTCCTAGAGAGACACTATAACACACTTAACTGTTACATTAGTTCACCTCCTAGAGAGACACTATAACACACTGAACTGTTACATTTGTTCACCTCCTAGAGAGACACTATAACACACTGAACTGTTACATTAGTTCACCTCCTAGAGAGACACTATAACACACTGAACTGTTACATTAGTTAACCTCCTAGAGAGAGATACTATAACACACTGAACTGTTACATTAGTTCACCTCCTAGAGAGAGACACTATAACACACTGAACTGTTACATTAGTTCACCTCCTAGAGAGAGACACTATAACACACTGAACTGTTACATTAGTTCACCTCCTTGAGAGACACTATAACACACTGAACTGTTACATTAGTTCACCTCCTACATAGCGATACTATAACACACTGAACTGTTACATTAGTTCACCTCCTAGAGAGAGACACTATAACACACTGAACTGTTACATTAGTTCACCTCCTAGAGAGAGACACTATAACACACTGAACTGTTACATTATTTCACCTCCTAGAGAGACACTATAACACACTGAACTGTTACAATAGTTCACCTCCTAGAGAGAGACACTATAACACACTGAACTGTTACATTAGTTCACCTCCTAGAGAGACACTATAACACACTGAACTGTTACATTAGTTCACCTCCTAGAGAGAGACACTATAACACACTGAACTGTTACATTAGTTCACCTTCTAGAGAGAGACACAATAACACACTGAACTGTTACATTATTTCACCACCTAGAGAGACACTATAACACACTGAACTGTTACATTAGTTCACCTCCTAGAGAGAGATTATATAACACACTGAACTGTTACATTAGTTCACCTCCTAGAGAGACACTATAACACACTGAACTGTTACATTAGTTCACCTCCTAGAGAGAGATACTATAACACACTGAACTGTTACATTAGTTCACCTCCTAGAGAGAGACACTATAACACACTGAACTGTTACATTAGTTCACCTCCTAGAGAGACACTATAACACACTGAACTGTTACATTAGTTCACCTCCTAGAGAGAGACATTATAACACGCTGAACTGTTACATTAGTTAACCTCCTAGAGAGAGACACTATAACACACTGAACTGTTACATTAGTTCACCTCCTAGAGAGAGACACTATAACACACTGAACTGTTACATTAGTTCACCTCTTAGAGAGAGATACTATAACACACTGAACTGTTACATTAGTTCACCTCCTAGAGAGAGACACTATAACACACTGAACTGTTACATTAGTTCACCTCCTGGAGAGACACTATAACACACTGAACTATTACATTAGTTCACCTCCTAGAGAGAGATACTATAACACACTGAACTGTTACATTAGTTCACCTCCTGGAGAGACACTATAACAAACTGAACTGTTACATTAGTTCAACTCCTAGAGAGACACTATAACACACTGAACTATTATATTAGTTCACCTCCTAGAGAGAGATACTATAACACACTGAACTGTTACATTAGTTCACCTCATAGAGAAAGACACTGTAACACACTGAACTGTTACATTAGTTCACCTCCTAGAGAGACATTGTAACACACTGAACTGTTACATTAGTTCATCTCCTAGATAGAGATACTATAACACACTGAACTTTTACATTAGTTCACCTCCTAGAGAGAGACACTATAACACACTAAATTGTTACATTAGTTCACCTCCTAGAGAGAGATACTATAACACACTGAACTGTTACATTAGTTCACCTCCTAGAGAGAGACACTATAACACACTGAATTGTTACATTAGTTCACCTCCTAGAGAGAGATACTATAACACACTGAACTTTTACATGAGTTCACCTCCTAGAGAAAGACACTATAACACACTGAACTGTTACATTAGTTCACCTCCTAGAGAGACACTATAACACACTGAACTGTTACATTAGTTCAGCTCCTAGAGAAAGACACTATAACACACTGAACTGTTACATTAGTTCACCTCCTAGAGAGACACTATAACACACTGTACTGTTACATTAGTTCACCTCCTAGAGAGAGACACTACAACACACTGAACTGTTACATTAGTTCACTTCCTAGAGAGAGATACTATTAACACACTGAACTGTTACATTAGTTCACCTCCTGGAGAGACACTATAACACACTGAACTGTTACATTAGTTCACCTCCTAGAGAGACACTATAACACACTGAACTGTTACATTAGTTCACCTCCTAGAGAGAGATACTATAACACACTGAACTGTTACATTAGTTCACCTCCTAGAGAGAGACACTATAACACACTGAACTGTTACATTAGTTCACCTCCTAGAGAGAGATACTATAACACACTGAACTTTTACATTAGTTCACCTCCTAGAGAAAGACACTGTAACACACTGAACTGTTACATTAGTTCACCTCCTAGAGAGACACTATAACACACTGAACTGTTACATTAGTTCAGCTCCTAGAGAAAGACACTATAACACACTGAACTGTTACATTAGTTCACCTCCTAGAGAGACACTATAACACACTGTACTGTTACATTAGTTCACCTCCTAGAGAGAGACACTATAACACACTGAACTGTTACATTAGTTCACCTCCTAGAGAGAGATACTATTAACACACTGAACTGTTACATTAGTTCACCTCCTGGAGAGACACTATAACACACTGAACTGTTACATTAGTTCACCTCCTAGAGAGACACTATAACACACTGAACTGTTACATTAGTTCACCTCCTAGAGAGAGATACTATAACACACTGAACTGTTACATTAGTTCACCTCCTAGAGAGAGACACTATAACACACTGAACTGTTACATTAGTTCACCTCCTAGAGAGAGACACTATAACACACTGAACTGTTACATAAGTTCACCTTCTAGAGAGAGATACTATAACACACTGAACTGTTACATTAGTTCACCTCCTAGAGAGAGACACTATAACACACTGAATTGTTACATTAGTTCACCTCCTAGAGAGAGATACTATATCACACTGAAGTGTTACATTAGTTCACCTCCTAGAGAAAGACACTATAACACACTGAACTGTTACATTAGTTCACCTCCTAGAGAGACACTATAACACACTGAACTGTTACATTAGTTCACCTCCTACAGAGAGATACTGTAACACACTGAACTGTTACATTAGTTCACCTCCTAGAGAAAGACACTATAACACACTGAACTGTTACATTAGTTCACCTCCTGGAGAGACACTATAACACACTGAACTGTTACATTAGTTCACCTCCTAGAGAGACACTATATCACACTGAACTGTTACATTAGTTCACCTCCTAGAGAGAGATACTATAACACACTGAACTGTTACTTTAGTTCACCTCCTGGAGAGACACTATAACACACAGAACTGTTACATTAGTTCACCTCCTAGAGAGAGACACTACAACACACTGAACTGTTACATTAGTTCACCTCATAGAGAGAGACACTATAACACCCTGAATTGTTACATTAGTTCACCTCCTAGAGAGAGATACTATAACACACTGAACTGTTATATGAGTTTACCTCCTAGAGAAAGACACTATAACCCACTGAACTGTTACATTAGTTCACCTCCTAGAGAGACACTATAACACACTGAACTGTTACATTAGTCCAGCTCCTAGAGAAAGACACTATAACACACTGAACTGTTACATTAGTTCACCTCCTAGAGAGACACTATAACACACTGAACTGTTACATTAGTTCACCTCCTACAGATAGATACTATAACACACTGAACTGTAACATTAGTTCACCTCCTAGAGAGACACTATAAAACACTTAACTGTTACATTAGTTCACCTCCTAGAGAAAGACACTATAACACACTGAACTATTACATTAGTTCACCTCCTAGAGAGAGACACTATAACACACTGAATTGTTACATTAGTTCACCTCCTAGAGAGAGATACTATAACACACTGAACTGTTACATTAGTTCACCTCCTAGAGAAAGACACTATAACACACTGAACTGTTACATTAGTTCACCTCCTAGAGAGAGACACTATAACACACTGAACTGTTACATTAGTTCACCTCCTGGAGAGACACTATAACACACTGAACTGTTACATTAGTTCACCTCCTAGAGAGACACTATAACACACTGAACTGTTACATTAGTTCACCTCCTAGAGAGAGATACTATAACACACTGAACTGTTACATTAGTTCACCTCCTAGAGAGAGACACTATAACACACTGAACTGTTACATTAGTTCACCTCCTAGAGAGAGATACTATAACACACTGAACTGTTACATTAGTTCACCTCCTAGAGAGAGACACTATAACACACTGAACTGTTACATTAGTTCACCTCCTAGAGAGAGACACTATAACACACTCAACTGTTACATTAGTTCACCTTCTAGAGAGAGACACAATAACACACTGAACTGTTACATTATTTCACCTCCTAGAGAGACACTATAACACACTGAATTGTTACATTAGTTCACCTCCTAGAGAGAGATACTATAACACACTGAACTTTTACATTAGTTCACCTCCTAGAGAAAGACACTATAACACACTGAACTGTTACATTAGTTCACCTCCTAGAGAGACACTATAACACACTGAACTGTTACATTAGTTCAGCTCCTAGAGAAAGACACTATAACACACTGAACTGTTACATTAGTTAACCTCCTAGAGAGACACTATAACACACTGTACTGTTACATTAGTTCACCTCCTAGAGAGAGACACTACAACACACTGAACTGTTACATTAGTTCACTTCCTAGAGAGAGATACTATTAACACACTGAACTGTTACATTAGTTCACCTCCTGGAGAGACACTATAACACACTGAACTGTTACATTAGTTCACCACCTAGAGAGACACTATAACACACTGAACTGTTACATTAGTTCACCTCCTAGAGAGAGATACTATAACACACTGAACTGTTACATTAGTTCACCTCCTAGAGAGAGACACTATAACACACTGAACTGTTACATTAGTTCACCTCCTAGAGAGAGATACTATAACACACTGAACTTTTACATTAGTTCACCTCCTAGAGAAAGACACTATAACACACTGAACTGTTACATTAGTTCACCTCCTAGAGAGACACTATAACACACTGAACTGTTACATTAGTTCAGCTCCTAGAGAAAGACACTATAACACACTGAACTGTTACATTAGTTCACCTCCTAGAGAGACACTATAACACACTTTACTGTTACATTAGTTCACCTCCTAGAGAGAGACACTATAACACACTGAACTGTTACTTTAGTTCACCTCCTGGAGAGACACTATAACACACAGAACTGTTACATTAGTTCACCTCCTAGAGAGAGACACTACAACACAGTGAACTGTTACATTAGTTCACCTCATAGAGAGAGACACTATAACACCCTGAATTGTTACATTAGTTCACCTCCTAGAGAGAGATACTATATCACACTGAACTGTTATATGAGTTTACCTCCTAGAGAAAGACACTATAACCCACTGAACTGTTACATTAGTTCACCTCCTAGAGAGACACTATAACACACTGAACTGTTACATTAGTCCAGCTCCTAGAGAAAGACACTATAACACACTGAACTGTTACATTAGTTCACCTCCTAGAGAGACACTATAACACACTGAACTGTTACATTAGTTCACCTCCTACAGATAGATACTATAACACACTGAACTGTAACATTAGTTCACCTCCTAGAGAGACACTATAAAACACTTAACTGTTACATTAGTTCACCTCCTAGAGAAAGACACTATAACACACTGAACTATTACATTAGTTCACCTCCTAGAGAGAGACACTATAACACACTGAATTGTTACATTAGTTCACCTCCTAGAGAGAGATACTATAACACACTGAACTGTTACATTAGTTCACCTCCTAGAGAAAGACACTATAACACACTGAACTGTTACATTAGTTCACCTCCTAGAGAGAGACACTATAACACACTGAACTGTTACATTAGTTCACCTCCTGGAGAGACACTATAACACACTGAACTGTTACATTAGTTCACCTCCTAGAGAGACACTATAACACACTGAACTGTTACATTAGTTCACCTCCTAGAGAGAGACACTATAACACACTGAACTGTTACATTAGTTCACCTCCTAGAGAGAGATACTATAACACACTGAACTGTTACATTAGTTCACCTCCTAGAGAGAGACACTATAACACACTGAACTGTTACATTAGTTCACCTCCTAGAGAGAGACACTATAACACACTCAACTGTTACATTAGTTCACCTTCTAGAGAGAGACACAATAACACACTGAACTGTTACATTATTTCACCTCCTAGAGAGACACTATAACACACTGAATTGTTACATTAGTTCACCTCCTAGAGAGAGATACTATAACACACTGAACTTTTACATTAGTTCACCTCCTAGAGAAAGACACTATAACACACTGAACTGTTACATTAGTTCACCTCCTAGAGAGACACTATAACACACTGAACTGTTACATTAGTTCAGCTCCTAGAGAAAGACACTATAACACACTGAACTGTTACATTAGTTAACCTCCTAGAGAGACACTATAACACACTGTACTGTTACATTAGTTCACCTCCTAGAGAGAGACACTACAACACACTGAACTGTTACATTAGTTCACTTCCTAGAGAGAGATACTATTAACACACTGAACTGTTACATTAGTTCACCTCCTGGAGAGACACTATAACACACTGAACTGTTACATTAGTTCACCACCTAGAGAGACACTATAACACACTGAACTGTTACATTAGTTCACCTCCTAGAGAGAGATACTATAACACACTGAACTGTTACATTAGTTCACCTCCTAGAGAGAGACACTATAACACACTGAACTGTTACATTAGTTCACCTCCTAGAGAGAGATACTATAACACACTGAACTTTTACATTAGTTCACCTCCTAGAGAAAGACACTATAACACACTGAACTGTTACATTAGTTCACCTCCTAGAGAGACACTATAACACACTGAACTGTTACATTAGTTCAGCTCCTAGAGAAAGACACTATAACACACTGAACTGTTACATTAGTTCACCTCCTAGAGAGACACTATAACACACTTTACTGTTACATTAGTTCACCTCCTAGAGAGAGACACTATAACACACTGAACTGTTACATTAGTTCACCTCCTAGAGAGAGATACTATTAACACACTGAACTGTTACATTAGTTCACCTCCTGGAGAGACACTATAACACACTGAACTGTTACATTAGTTCACCTCCTAGAGAGACACTATAACACACTGAACTGTTACATTAGTTCACCTCCTAGAGAGAGATACTATAACACACTGAACTGTTACATTAGTTCACCTCCTAGAGAGAGACACTATAACACACTGAACTGTTACATTAGTTCACCTCCTAGAGAGAGACACTATAACACACTGAACTGTTACATTAGTTCACCTTCTAGAGAGAGATACTATAACACACTGAACTGTTACATTAGTTCACCTCCTAGAGAGAGACACTATAACACACTGAATTGTTACATTAGTTCACCTCCTAGAGAGAGATACTATATCACACTGAAGTGTTACATTAGTTCACCTCCTAGAGAAAGACACTATAACACACTGAACTGTTACATTAGTTCACCTCCTAGAGAGACACTATAACACACTGAACTGTTACATTAGTTCACCTCCTACAGAGAGATACTGTAACACACTGAACTGTTACATTAGTTCACCTCCTAGAGAAAGACACTATAACACACTGAACTGTTACATTAGTTCACCTCCTGGAGAGACACTATAACACACTGAACTGTTACATTAGTTCACCTCCTGGAGAGACACTATAACACACTGAACTGTTACATTAGTTCACCTCCTAGAGAGACACTATAACACACTGAACTGTTACATTAGTTCACCTTCTAGAGAGAGATACTATAACACACTGAACTGTTACATTAGTTCACCTCCTAGAGAGAGACACTATAACACACTGAATTGTTACATTAGTTCACCTCCTAGAGAGAGATACTATATCACACTGAAGTGTTACATTAGTTCACCTCCTAGAGAAAGACACTATAACACACTGAACTGTTACATTAGTTCACCTCCTAGAGAGACACTATAACACACTGAACTGTTACATTAGTTCACCTCCTACAGAGAGATACTGTAACACACTGAACTGTTACATTAGTTCACCTCCTAGAGAAAGACACTATAACACACTGAACTGTTACATTAGTTCACCTCCTGGAGAGACACTATAACACACTGAACTGTTACATTAGTTCACCTCCTAGAGAGACACTATATCACACTGAACTGTTACATTAGTTCACCTCATAGAGAGAGACACTATAACACCCTGAAATGTTACATTAGTTCACCTCCTAGAGAGAGATACTATAACACACTGAACTGTTATATGAGTTTACCTCCTAGAGAAAGACACTATAACCCACTGAACTGTTACATTAGTTCACCTCCTAGAGAGAGATACTATAACACACTGAACTGTTACATTAGTTCACCTCCTAGAGAGAGACACTATGTCACGCTCGTCTACGAGAGAGGAGGACCAAGGCGCAGCGTTGAAAGCAAACATATTTATTATACGAATGATCACACGATCAAAACAACGAAACGTGACGTCCTTGGTTACATCAACAAACCTTAACGGAACAAGAAACCACAACACAAAGTGAAAAGACCGATAGTTAAATATGGCTCCCAATCAGAGACAACCAGCTGACACTCGTTGCCTCTGATTGGGAGTCACTCAGGCCAACATAGATATACAAAACATAGACTTACACACCCTGGCTCAACATAACATAGTCCCCAGAGCCAGGGCGTGACAGTACCCCCCCCCAAAGGCGCGGACTCCGGCCGCGCCAAACAACCACAACAGGGGAGGGACCGGGTGGGCACTCCGCCTCGGCGGCGGATCCGGCTCCGGACATGACCCAGGCACGGGTTGTGCTGGACTGACGACGCACACCCCTGGCTTGATGCGTGGAGGAGGAATGGGCCGGACCGGGCTGACGAAGCGCACCCCTGACTTGGTGCGGGGAGCAGGAATGAGCCGGACCGGGCTGACGACGCACACCACTGACCTGGTGCGGGGAGCTTGGATGGGCCGGACTGGGCTGGCGACGCGCACCACAGACTTGGTGCGGAGAGCAGGAACGGGCCGGACAGGGCTGACGAAACGCACCATAGACTTGGTGCGGAGAGCAGGCACGGGCCGTGCCGGACTGACGACGCACACCACTGGCTTGGTGCGGGAAGCTTGGATGGGCCGGACTGGGCTGGCGACGCGCACCAGAGACTTGGTGCGGAGAGCAGGAATGGGCCGGACCGGGCTGGCGACGCGCACCACCGACTTGGTACGGAGAGCAGGAACGGGCCGGACAGGGCTGACGACGCGCACCACAGGCTCGGTGCGAGAGGCAGGAACAGGCCGAACCGTACTGGGGACACACGCCACTGGCCCTATGCAGGGATCAGGAACGGGCCGGACCGGACTGGTAATACACCCCAGTACCTCTCGCCGTGCCTCCACACTTTCCCTCTCCTCTGTGACCAGTGGCCCCCTTAACCTGGCGGCCTCCTCTGCACACCCGCTGGACCGCTCCATCGCGGCCTCCGGCTGCCCCGTCGTCCACGTCGTGAGCCCCCCCCTAAAATTTTTCTGGGGTTCTCTCCTCCCCGTGGACCAGGCCTCCCTAGCTCTCGCCAGACTCTCGATCCATTGCTTCATAGACCAGCCTCTCTCCTCTTCACTTAGCGTGGCCCAGCCGAAACTCCTACTCCCCTGATCCCAGGTCCTTCCACTCTCCTCTTCACGCTGCTTGGTCCTGTCTTGGTGGTTTCTTCTGTCACGCTCGTCTACGAGAGAGGAGGACCAAGGCGCAGCGTTGAAAGCAAACATATTTATTATACGAATGATCACACGATCAAAACAACGAAACGTGACGTCCTTGGTTACATCAACAAACCTTAACGGAACAAGAAACCACAACACAAAGTGAAAAGACCGATAGTTAAATATGGCTCCCAATCAGAGACAACCAGCTGACACTCGTTGCCTCTGATTGGGAGTCACTCAGGCCAACATAGATATACAAAACATAGACTTACACACCCTGGCTCAACATAACATAGTCCCCAGAGCCAGGGCGTGACACACTATAACACACTGAACTGTTACATTAGTTCACCTCCTAGAGAGAGACACTATAACACACTGAACTGTTACATTAGTTCACCTTCTAGAGAGAGACACAATAACACACTGAACTGTTACATTATTTCACCTCCTAGAGAGACACTATAACACACGGAACTGTTACATTAGTTCACCTCCTACATATAGATACTATAACACACTGAACTGTTACAATAGTTCACCTCCTAGAGAGAGACACTATAACACACTGAACTGTTACATTAGTTCACCTCCTAGAGAGACACTATAACACACTGAACTGTTACATTAGTTCACCTCCTAGAGAGAGACACTATAACACACTGAACTGTTACATTAGTTCACCTTCTAGAGAGAGACACAATAACACACTGAACTGTTACATTATTTCACCACCTAGAGAGACACTATAACACACTGAACTGTTACATTAGTTCACCTCCTAGAGAGAGATTATATAACACACTGAACTGTTACATTAGTTCACCTCCTAGAGAGACACTATAACACACTGAACTGTTACATTAGTTCACCTCCTAGAGAGAGATACTATAACACACTGAACTGTTACATTAGTTCACCTCCTAGAGAGAGACACTATAACACACTGAACTGTTACATTAGTTCACCTCCTAGAGAGACACTATAACACACTGAACTGTTACATTAGTTCACCTCCTAGAGAGAGACATTATAACACGCTGAACTGTTACATTAGTTAACCTCCTAGAGAGAGACACTATAACACACTGAACTGTTACATTAGTTCACCTCCTAGAGAGAGACACTATAACACACTGAACTGTTACATTAGTTCACCTCCTAGAGAGAGATACTATAACACACTGAACTGTTACATTAGTTCACCTCCTGGAGAGACACTATAACAAACTGAACTGTTACATTAGTTCAACTCCTAGAGAGACACTATAACACACTGAACTATTATATTAGTTCACCTCCTAGAGAGAGATACTATAACACACTGAACTGTTACATTAGTTCACCTCATAGAGAAAGACACTGTAACACACTGAACTGTTACATTAGTTCACCTCCTAGAGAGACATTGTAACACACTGAACTGTTACATTAGTTCATCTCCTAGAGAGAGATACTATAACACACTGAACTTTTACATTAGTTCACCTCCTAGAGAGAGACACTATAACACACTAAATTGTTACATTAGTTCACCTCCTAGAGAGAGATACTATAACACACTGAACTGTTACATTAGTTCACCTCCTAGAGAGAGACACTATAACACACTGAATTGTTACATTAGTTCACCTCCTAGAGAGAGATACTATAACACACTGAACTTTTACATTAGTTCACCTCCTAGAGAAAGACACTATAACACACTGAACTGTTACATTAGTTCACCTCCTAGAGAGACACTATAACACACTGAACTGTTACATTAGTTCAGCTCCTAGAGAAAGACACTATAACACACTGAACTGTTACATTAGTTCACCTCCTAGAGAGACACTATAACACACTGTACTGTTACATTAGTTCACCTCCTAGAGAGAGACACTACAACACACTGAACTGTTACATTAGTTCACTTCCTAGAGAGAGATACTATTAACACACTGAACTGTTACATTAATTCACCTCCTGGAGAGACACTATAACACACTGAACTGTTACATTAGTTCACCTCCTAGAGAGACACTATAACACACTGAACTGTTACATTAGTTCACCTCCTAGAGAGAGATACTATAACACACTGAACTGTTACATTAGTTCACCTCCTAGAGAGAGACACTATAACACACTGAACTGTTACATTAGTTCACCTCCTAGAGAGAGATACTATAACACACTGAACTTTTACATTAGTTCACCTCCTAGAGAAAGACACTGTAACACACTGAACTGTTACATTAGTTCACCTCCTAGAGAGACACTATAACACACTGAACTGTTACATTAGTTCAGCTCCTAGAGAAAGACACTATAACACACTGAACTGTTACATTAGTTCACCTCCTAGAGAGACACTATAACACACTGTACTGTTACATTAGTTCACCTCCTAGAGAGAGACACTATAACACACTGAACTGTTACATTAGTTCACCTCCTAGAGAGAGATACTATTAACACACTGAACTGTTACATTAGTTCACCTCCTGGAGAGACACTATAACACACTGAACTGTTACATTAGTTCACCTCCTAGAGAGACACTATAACACACTGAACTGTTACATTAGTTCACCTCCTAGAGAGAGATACTATAACACACTGAACTGTTACATTAGTTCACCTCCTAGAGAGAGACACTATAACACACTGAACTGTTACATTAGTTCACCTCCTAGAGAGAGACATTATAACACGCTGAACTGTTACATTAGTTAACCTCCTAGAGAGAGACACTATAACACACTGAACTGTTACATTAGTTCACCTCCTAGAGAGAGACACTATAACACACTGAACTGTTACATTAGTTCACCTCCTAGAGAGAGATACTATAACACACTGAACTGTTACATTAGTTCACCTCCTGGAGAGACACTATAACAAACTGAACTGTTACATTAGTTCAACTCCTAGAGAGACACTATAACACACTGAACTATTATATTAGTTCACCTCCTAGAGAGAGATACTATAACACACTGAACTGTTACATTAGTTCACCTCATAGAGAAAGACACTGTAACACACTGAACTGTTACATTAGTTCACCTCCTAGAGAGACATTGTAACACACTGAACTGTTACATTAGTTCATCTCCTAGAGAGAGATACTATAACACACTGAACTTTTACATTAGTTCACCTCCTAGAGAGAGACACTATAACACACTAAATTGTTACATTAGTTCACCTCCTAGAGAGAGATACTATAACACACTGAACTGTTACATTAGTTCACCTCCTAGAGAGAGACACTATAACACACTGAATTGTTACATTAGTTCACCTCCTAGAGAGAGATACTATAACACACTGAACTTTTACATTAGTTCACCTCCTAGAGAAAGACACTATAACACA
Source organism: Coregonus lavaretus (assembly GCF_964263955.1). Taxonomy (NCBI): domain Eukaryota; kingdom Metazoa; phylum Chordata; class Actinopteri; order Salmoniformes; family Salmonidae; genus Coregonus; species Coregonus lavaretus. Next base: position 52,766 of record NW_028159137.1, read on the forward strand.
CTGAACTGTTACATTAGTTCACCTCCTAGAGAGACACTATAACACACTGAACTGTTACATTAGTTCAGCTCCTAGAGAAAGACACTATAACACACTGAACTGTTACATTAGTTCACCTCCTAGAGAGACACTATAACACACTGTACTGTTACATTAGTTCACCTCCTAGAGAGAGACACTACAACACACTGAACTGTTACATTAGTTCACTTCCTAGAGAGAGATACTATTAACACACTGAACTGTTACATTAATTCACCTCCTGGAGAGACACTATAACACACTGAACTGTTACATTAGTTCACCTCCTAGAGAGACACTATAACACACTGAACTGTTACATTAGTTCACCTCCTAGAGAGAGATACTATAACACACTGAACTGTTACATTAGTTCACCTCCTAGAGAGAGACACTATAACACACTGAACTGTTACATTAGTTCACCTCCTAGAGAGAGATACTATAACACACTGAACTTTTACATTAGTTCACCTCCTAGAGAAAGACACTGTAACACACTGAACTGTTACATTAGTTCACCTCCTAGAGAGACACTATAACACACTGAACTGTTACATTAGTTCAGCTCCTAGAGAAAGACACTATAACACACTGAACTGTTACATTAGTTCACCTCCTAGAGAGACACTATAACACACTGTACTGTTACATTAGTTCACCTCCTAGAGAGAGACACTATAACACACTGAACTGTTACATTAGTTCACCTCCTAGAGAGAGATACTATTAACACACTGAACTGTTACATTAGTTCACCTCCTGGAGAGACACTATAACACACTGAACTGTTACATTAGTTCACCTCCTAGAGAGACACTATAACACACTGAACTGTTACATTAGTTCACCTCCTAGAGAGAGATACTATAACACACTGAACTGTTACATTAGTTCACCTCCTAGAGAGAGACACTATAACACACTGAACTGTTACATTAGTTCACCTCCTAGAGAGAGACACTATAACACACTGAACTGTTACATTAGTTCACCTTCTAGAGAGAGATACTATAACACACTGAACTGTTACATTAGTTCACCTCCTAGAGAGAGACACTATAACACACTGAATTGTTACATTAGTTCACCTCCTAGAGAGAGATACTATATCACACTGAAGTGTTACATTAGTTCACCTCCTAGAGAAAGACACTATAACACACTGAACTGTTACATTAGTTCACCTCCTAGAGAGACACTATAACACACTGAACTGTTACATTAGTTCACCTCCTACAGAGAGATACTGTAACACACTGAACTGTTACATTAGTTCACCTCCTAGAGAAAGACACTATAACACACTGAACTGTTACATTAGTTCACCTCCTGGAGAGACACTATAACACACTGAACTGTTACATTAGTTCACCTCCTAGAGAGACACTATATCACACTGAACTGTTACATTAGTTCACCTCCTAGAGAGAGATACTATAACACACTGAACTGTTACATTAGTTCACCTCCTGGAGAGACACTATAACACACAGAACTGTTACATTAGTTCACCTCCTAGAGAGAGACACTACAACACACTGAACTGTTACATTAGTTCACCTCATAGAGAGAGACACTATAACACCCTGAATTGTTACATTAGTTCACCTCCTAGAGAGAGATACTATAACACACTGAACTGTTATATGAGTTTACCTCCTAGAGAAAGACACTATAACCCACTGAACTGTTACATTAGTTCACCTCCTAGAGAGACACTATAACACACTGAACTGTTACATTAGTCCAGCTCCTAGAGAAAGACACTATAACACACTGAACTGTTACATTAGTTCACCTCCTAGAGAGACACTATAACACACTGAACTGTTACATTAGTTCACCTCCTACAGATAGATACTATAACACACTGAACTGTAACATTAGTTCACCTCCTAGAGAGACACTATAAAACACTTAACTGTTACATTAGTTCACCTCCTAGAGAAAGACACTATAACACACTGAACTATTACATTAGTTCACCTCCTAGAGAGAGACACTATAACACACTGAATTGTTACATTAGTTCACCTCCTAGAGAGAGATACTATAACACACTGAACTGTTACATTAGTTCACCTCCTAGAGAAAGACACTATAACACACTGAACTGTTACATTAGTTCACCTCCTAGAGAGACACTATAACACACTGAACTGTTACATTAGTTCAGCTCCAAGAGAAAGACACTATAACACACTGAACTGTTACCTTAGTTCACCTCCTAGAGAGAGATACTATAACACACTGAACTCTTACATTAGTTCACCTCCTAGAGAGAGATACTATAACACACTGAACTGTTACATTAGTTCACCTCCTAGAGAGAGACACTATAACACACTGAACTGTTACATTAGTTCACCTCCTAGAGAGAGATACTATAACACACTGAACTTTTACATTAGTTCACCTCCTAGAGAAAGACACTGTAACACACTGAACTGTTACATTAGTTCACCTCCTAGAGAGACACTATAACACACTGAACTGTTACATTAGTTCAGCTCCTAGAGAAAGACACTATAACACACTGAACTGTTACATTAGTTCACCTCCTAGAGAGACACTATAACACACTGTACTGTTACATTAGTTCACCTCCTAGAGAGAGACACTATAACACACTGAACTGTTACATTAGTTCACCTCCTAGAGAGAGATACTATTAACACACTGAACTGTTACATTAGTTCACCTCCTGGAGAGACACTATAACACACTGAACTGTTACATTAGTTCACCTCCTAGAGAGACACTATAACACACTGAACTGTTACATTAGTTCACCTCCTAGAGAGAGATACTATAACACACTGAACTGTTACATTAGTTCACCTCCTAGAGAGAGACACTATAACACACTGAACTGTTACATTAGTTCACCTCCTAGAGAGAGACACTATAACACACTGAACTGTTACATTAGTTCACCTTCTAGAGAGAGATACTATAACACACTGAACTGTTACATTAGTTCACCTCCTAGAGAGAGACACTATAACACACTGAATTGTTACATTAGTTCACCTCCTAGAGAGAGATACTATATCACACTGAAGTGTTACATTAGTTCACCTCCTAGAGAAAGACACTATAACACACTGAACTGTTACATTAGTTCACCTCCTAGAGAGACACTATAACACACTGAACTGTTACATTAGTTCACCTCCTACAGAGAGATACTGTAACACACTGAACTGTTACATTAGTTCACCTCCTAGAGAAAGACACTATAACACACTGAACTGTTACATTAGTTCACCTCCTGGAGAGACACTATAACACACTGAACTGTTACATTAGTTCACCTCCTAGAGAGACACTATATCACACTGAACTGTTACATTAGTTCACCTCCTAGAGAGAGATACTATAACACACTGAACTGTTACATTAGTTCACCTCCTGGAGAGACACTATAACACACAGAACTGTTACATTAGTTCACCTCCTAGAGAGAGACACTACAACACACTGAACTGTTACATTAGTTCACCTCATAGAGAGAGACACTATAACACCCTGAATTGTTACATTAGTTCACCTCCTAGAGAGAGATACTATAACACACTGAACTGTTATATGAGTTTACCTCCTAGAGAAAGACACTATAACCCACTGAACTCTTACATTAGTTCACCTCCTAGAGAGACACTATAACACACTGAACTGTTACATTAGTCCAGCTCCTAGAGAAAGACACTATAACACACTGAACTGTTACATTAGTTCACCTCCTAGAGAGACACTATAACACACTGAACTGTTACATTAGTTCACCTCCTACAGATAGATACTATAACACACTGAACTGTAACATTAGTTCACCTCCTAGAGAGACACTATAAAACACTTAACTGTTACATTAGTTCACCTCCTAGAGAAAGACACTATAACACACTGAACTATTACATTAGTTCACCTCCTAGAGAGAGACACTATAACACACTGAATTGTTACATTAGTTCACCTCCTAGAGAGAGATACTATAACACACTGAACTGTTACATTAGTTCACCTCCTAGAGAAAGACACTATAACACACTGAACTGTTACATTAGTTCACCTCCTAGAGAGACACTATAACACACTGAACTGTTACATTAGTTCAGCTCCAAGAGAAAGACACTATAACACACTGAACTGTTACCTTAGTTCACCTCCTAGAGAGAGATACTATAACACACTGAACTCTTACATTAGTTCACCTCCTAGAGAGAGATACTATAACACACTGAACTGTTACATTAGTTCACCTCCTAGAGAGAGACACTATAACACACTGAACTGTTACATTAGTTCACCTCCTAGAGAGAGATACTATAACACACTGAACTGTTATATTAGTTCACCTCCTAGAGAGACACTATAAAACACTGAACTGTTACATTAGTTCACCTCCTAGAGAGAGACACTATAACACACTGAACTGTTACATTAGTTCACCTCCTAGAGAGAGATACTATAACACACTGAACTGTTACATTAGTTCACCTCCTAGAGAGAGATACTATAACACACTGAACTCTTACATTAGTTCACCTCCTAGAGAGACACTATAACACACTGAACTGTTACATTAGTTCACCTTATAGAGAGAGACACTATAACACACTGAACTGTTACATTATTTCACCTCCTAGAGAGACACTATAACACACTGAACTGTTACCTTAGTTCACCTCCTAGAGAGAGATACTAAAACACACTGAACTCTTACATTAGTTCACCTCCTAGAGAGACACTATAAAACACTGAACTGTTACATTAGTTCACCTCCTAGAGAGAGACACTATAACACACTGAACTGTTACATTAGTTCACCTCCTGGAGAGATACTATAACACACTGAAGTGTTACATTAGTTCACCTCCTAGAGAGACACTATAACACACTGAACTGTTACATTAGTTCACCTCCTAGAGAGACACTATAACACACTGAACTGTTACATTAGTTCACCTCCTGGAGAGACACTATAACACACTGAACTGTTACATTAGTTCACCTCCTAGAGAGACACTATAACACACTGAACTGTTACATTAGTTCACATCCTAGAGAGACACTATAACACACTGAACTGTTACATTATTTCACCTCCTAGAGAGACACTATAACACACTGAACTCTTACATTAGTTCACCTCCTAGAGAGACACTATAAAACACTGAACTGTTACATTAGTTCACCTCCTAGAGAGAGATACTATAACACACTGAACTGTTACATTAGTTCACCTCCTAGAGAGAGACACTATAACACACTGAACTGTTACATTAGTTCACCTCCTAGAGAGAGATACTATAACACACTGAACTGTTACATTAGTTCAGCTCCTAGAGAAAGACACTATAACACACTGAACTGTTACCTTAGTTCACCTCCTAGAGAGACACTATAACACACTGAACTGTTACATTAGTTCAGCTCCTAGAGAAAGACACTATAACACACTGAACTGTTACCTTAGTTCACCTCCTAGAGAGAGATACTATAACACACTGAACTCTTACATTAGTTCACCTCCTAGAGAGACACTATAACACACTGAACTGTTACATTAGTTCACCTTATAGAGAGAGACACTATAACACACTGAACTGTTACATTATTTCACCTCCTAGAGAGACACTATAAAACACTGAACTGTTACATTAGTTCACCTCCTAGAGAGAGACACTATAACACACTGAACTGTTACATTAGTTCACCTCCTGGAGAGACACTATAACACACTGAACTGTTACATTAGTTCACCTCCTAGAGAGACACTATAACACACTGAACTGTTACATTAGTTCACCTCCTAGAGAGACACTATAACACACTGAACTGTTACATTAGTTCACCTCCTGGAGAGACACTATAACACACTGAACTGTTACATTAGTTCACCTCCTAGAGAGACACTATAACACACTGAACTGTTACATTAGTTCACCTCCTAGAGAGACACTATAACACACTGAACTGTTACATTATTTCACCTCCTAGAGAGACACTATAACACACTGAACTGTTACATTAGTTCACCTCCTAGAGAGAGATACTATAACACACTGAACTGTTACATTAGTTCACCTCCTAGAGAGAGACACTATAACACACTGAACTGTTACATTAGTTCACCTCCTAGAGAGAGACACTATAACACACTGAACTGTTACATTAGTTCACCTCCTAGAGAGAGATACTATAACACACTGAACTGTTACATTAGTTCACCTCCTAGAGAGACACTATAACACACTGAACTGTTACATTAGTTCACCTCCTAGAGAGAGATACTATAACACAATGAACTGTTACATTAGTTCACCTCCTAGAGAAATACACTATAACACACTGAACTGTTACATTAGTTCACCTCCTAAAGAGACACTATAACACACTGAACTGTTACATTAGTTCACCTCCTAGAGAGACACTATTACACACTGAACTGTTACATTAGTTCACCTCCTAGAGAGACACTATAACACACTGAACTATTACATTAGTTCACCTCCTAGAGAGAGACACTGTTACACACTGAACTGTTACATTATTTCACCTCCTAGAGAGACACTATAACACACTGAACTGTTACATTAGTTCAGCTCCTAGAGAAAGACACTATAACACACTGAACTGTTACATTAGTTCACCTCCTAGAGAGACACTATAACACACTGAACTGTTACATTAGTTCACCTCCTAGAGAGACCCTATAACACACTGAACCATTACATTAGTTCACCTCCTAGAGAGAGATACTATAACACACTGAATTGTTACAATAGTTCACCTCCTAGAGAGACACTATAACACACTGAACTGTTACATTAGTTCAGCTCCTAGAGAAAGACATTATAACACACTGAACTGATACACAATGAACTGTTACATTAGCTCACCTCCTAGAGAGAGACACTATAACACACTGAACTGTTACATTAGTTCACATCCTAGAGAGAGATACTATAACACACTGAACTGTTACATTAGTTCACCTCCTAGAGAGAGACACTATACCACACTGAACTGTTACATTAGTTCAACTCCTAGAGAGAGACACTATAACACACTGAACTGTTACATTAGTTCACCTCCTAGAGAGACACTATAACACAATGAACTGTTACATTAGTTCACCTCCTAGAGAGAGACACTATAACACACTGAACCTTTACATTAGTTCACCTCCTAGAGAGAGATACTATAACACACTGAACTGTTACATTAGTTATCCTCCTAGAGAGAGACACTATAACACACGGAACTGTTACATTAGTTCCCCTCCTAGAGAGAGACACTATGACACACTGAACTGTTACATTAGTTCTCCTCCTAGAGAGAGACACTATAACACACTGAACTGTTACATTAGTTCACCTTCTAGAGAGAGACACTATAACACACTGAACTGTTACATTATTTCACCTCCTAGAGAGACACTATAACACACTGAACTGTTACATTAGTTCACCTCCTAGATAGAGGTACTATAACACACTGAACTGTTACATTAGTTCACCTCCTAGAGAGAGATACTATAACACACTGAACTGTTACATTAGTTCACCTCCTAGAGAGAGACACTATAACACACTGAACTGTTACATTAGTTCACCTCCTAGAGAGACAATATAACACACTGAACTGTTACATTAGTTCACCTCCTAGAGAGAGACACTATAACACACTGAACTGTTACATTAGTTCACCTCCTAGAGAGAGACACTATAACACACTGAACTGTTACATTAGTTCACCTCCTGCAGAGACACTATAACACACTGAACTGTTACATTAGTTCACCTCCTAGAGAGACACTATAACACACTGAACTGTTACATTAGTTCACCTCCTACAGAGAGATACTGTAACACACTGAACTGTTACATTAGTTCACCTCCTAGAGAAAGACACTATAACACACTGAACTGTTACATTAGTTCACCTCCTGGAGAGACACTATAACACACTGAACTGTTACATTAGTTCACCTCCTAGAGAGACACTATATCACACTGAACTGTTACATTAGTTCACCTCCTAGAGAGAGATACTATAACACACTGAACTGTTACATTAGTTCACCTCCTGGAGAGACACTATAACACACAGAACTGTTACATTAGTTCACCTCCTAGAGAGAGACACTACAACACACTGAACTGTTACATTAGTTCACCTCATAGAGAGAGACACTATAACACCCTGAATTGTTACATTAGTTCACCTCCTAGAGAGAGATACTATAACACACTGAACTGTTATATGAGTTTACCTCCTAGAGAAAGACACTATAACCCACTGAACTGTTACATTAGTTCACCTCCTAGAGAGACACTATAACACACTGAACTGTTACATTAGTCCAGCTCCTAGAGAAAGACACTATAACACACTGAACTGTTACATTAGTTCACCTCCTAGAGAGACACTATAGCACACTGAACTGTTACATTAGTTCACCTCCTACAGATAGATACTATAACACACTGAACTGTAACATTAGTTCACCTCCTAGAGAGACACTATAAAACACTTAACTGTTACATTAGTTCACCTCCTAGAGAAAGACACTATAACACACTGAACTATTACATTAGTTCACCTCCTAGAGAGAGACACTATAACACACTGAATTGTTACATTAGTTCACCTCCTAGAGAGAGATACTATAACACACTGAACTGTTACATTAGTTCACCTCCTAGAGAAAGACACTATAACACACTGAACTGTTACATTAGTTCACCTCCTAGAGAGACACTATAACACACTGAACTGTTACATTAGTTCAGCTCCAAGAGAAAGACACTATAACACACTGAACTGTTACCTTAGTTCACCTCCTAGAGAGAGATACTATAACACACTGAACTCTTACATTAGTTCACCTCCTAGAGAGAGATACTATAACACACTGAACTGTTACATTAGTTCACCTCCTAGAGAGAGACACTATAACACACTGAACTGTTACATTAGTTCACCTCCTAGAGAGAGATACTATAACACACTGAACTGTTATATTAGTTCACCTCCTAGAGAGACACTATAAAACACTGAACTGTTACATTAGTTCACCTCCTAGAGAGAGACACTATAACACACTGAACTGTTACATTAGTTCACCTCCTAGAGAGAGATACTATAACACACTGAACTGTTACATTAGTTCACCTCCTAGAGAGAGATACTATAACACACTGAACTCTTACATTAGTTCACCTCCTAGAGAGACACTATAACACACTGAACTGTTACATTAGTTCACCTTATAGAGAGAGACACTATAACACACTGAACTGTTACATTATTTCACCTCCTAGAGAGACACTATAACACACTGAACTGTTACCTTAGTTCACCTCCTAGAGAGAGATACTAAAACACACTGAACTCTTACATTAGTTCACCTCCTAGAGAGACACTATAAAACACTGAACTGTTACATTAGTTCACCTCCTAGAGAGAGACACTATAACACACTGAACTGTTACATTAGTTCACCTCCTGGAGAGATACTATAACACACTGAAGTGTTACATTAGTTCACCTCCTAGAGAGACACTATAACACACTGAACTGTTACATTAGTTCACCTCCTAGAGAGACACTATAACACACTGAACTGTTACATTAGTTCACCTCCTGGAGAGACACTATAACACACTGAACTGTTACATTAGTTCACCTCCTAGAGAGACACTATAACACACTGAACTGTTACATTAGTTCACATCCTAGAGAGACACTATAACACACTGAACTGTTACATTATTTCACCTCCTAGAGAGACACTATAACACACTGAACTCTTACATTAGTTCACCTCCTAGAGAGACACTATAAAACACTGAACTGTTACATTAGTTCACCTCCTAGAGAGAGATACTATAACACACTGAACTGTTACATTAGTTCACCTCCTAGAGAGAGACACTATAACACACTGAACTGTTACATTAGTTCACCTCCTAGAGAGAGATACTATAACACACTGAACTGTTATATTAGTTCACCTCCTAGAGAGACACTATAAAACACTGAACTGTTACATTAGTTCACCTCCTAGAGAGAGACACTATAACACACTGAACTGTTACATTAGTTCACCTCCTAGAGAGAGATACTATAACACACTGAACTGTTACATTAGTTCACCTCCTAGAGAAAGACACTATAACACACTGAACTGTTACATTAGTTCACCTCCTAGAGAGACACTATAACACACTGAACTGTTACATTAGTTCAGCTCCTAGAGAAAGACACTATAACACACTGAACTGTTACCTTAGTTCACCTCCTAGAGAGAGATACTATAACACACTGAACTCTTACATTAGTTCACCTCCTAGAGAGACACTATAACACACTGAACTGTTACATTAGTTCACCTTATAGAGAGAGACACTATAACACACTGAACTGTTACATTATTTCACCTCCTAGAGAGACACTATAAATCACTGAACTGTTACATTAGTTCACCTCCTAGAGAGAGACACTATAACACACTGAACTGTTACATTAGTTCACCTCCTGGAGAGACACTATAACACACTGAACTGTTACATTAGTTCACCTCCTAGAGAGACACTATAACACACTGAACTGTTACATTAGTTCACCTCCTAGAGAGACACTATAACACACTGAACTGTTACATTAGTTCACCTCCTGGAGAGACACTATAACACACTGAACTGTTACATTAGTTCACCTCCTAGAGAGACACTATAACACACTGAACTGTTACATTAGTTCACCTCCTAGAGAGACACTATAACACACTGAACTGTTACATTATTTCACCTCCTAGAGAGACACTATAACACACTGAACTGTTACATTAGTTCACCTCCTAGAGAGAGATACTATAACACACTGAACTGTTACATTAGTTCACCTCCTAGAGAGAGACACTATAACACACTGAACTGTTACATTAGTTCACCTCCTAGAGAGAGACACTATAACACACTGAACTGTTACATTAGTTCACCTCCTAGAGAGAGATACTATAACACACTGAACTGTTACATTAGTTCACCTCCTAGAGAGACACTATAACACACTGAACTGTTACATTAGTTCACCTCCTAGAGAGAGATACTATAACACAATGAACTGTTACATTAGTTCACCTCCTAGAGAAATACACTATAACACACTGAACTGTTACATTAGTTCACCTCCTAAAGAGACACTATAACACACTGAACTGTTACATTAGTTCACCTCCTAGAGAGACACTATTACACACTGAACTGTTACATTAGTTCACCTCCTAGAGAGACACTATAACACACTGAACTATTACATTAGTTCACCTCCTAGAGAGAGACACTGTTACACACTGAACTGTTACATTATTTCACCTCCTAGAGAGACACTATAACACACTGAACTGTTACATTAGTTCAGCTCCTAGAGAAAGACACTATAACACACTGAACTGTTACATTAGTTCACCTCCTAGAGAGACACTATAACACACTGAACTGTTACATTAGTTCACCTCCTAGAGAGACCCTATAACACACTGAACCATTACATTAGTTCACCTCCTAGAGAGAGATACTATAACACACTGAATTGTTACAATAGTTCACCTCCTAGAGAGACACTATAACACACTGAACTGTTACATTAGTTCAGCTCCTAGAGAAAGACATTATAACACACTGAACTGATACACAATGAACTGTTACATTAGCTCACCTCCTAGAGAGAGACACTATAACACACTGAACTGTTACATTAGTTCACCTCCTAGAGAGAGACACTATACCACACTGAACTGTTACATTAGTTCAACTCCTAGAGAGAGACACTATAACACACTGAACTGTTACATTAGTTCACCTCCTAGAGAGACACTATAACACAATGAACTGTTACATTAGTTCACCTCCTAGAGAGAGACACTATAACACACTGAACCTTTACATTAGTTCACCTCCTAGAGAGAGATACTATAACACACTGAACTGTTACATTAGTTCACCTCCTAGAGAGAGACACTATAACACACGGAACTGTTACATTAGTTCCCCTCCTAGAGAGAGACACTATGACACACTGAACTGTTACATTAGTTCTCCTCCTAGAGAGAGACACTATAACACACTGAACTGTTACATTAGTTCACCTCCTAGAGAGAGACACTATAACACACTGAACTGTTACATTAGTTCACCTCCTTGAGAGACACTATAACACACTGAACTGTTACATTAGTTCACCTCCTAGAGAGACACTATAACACACTGAACTGTTACATTAGTTCACCTCCTTGAGAGACACTATAACACACTGAACTGTTACATTAGTTCACCTCCTAGATAGAGATACTATAACACACTGAACTGTTACATTAGTTCACCTCCTAGAGAGAGATAATATAACACACTGAACTGTTACATTAGTTCACCTCCTAGAGAGAGACACTATAACACACTGAACTGTTACATTAGTTCACCTCCTAGAGAGAGACACTATAACACACTGAACTGTTACATTAGTTCACCTCCTAGAGAGACACTATAACACACTGAACTGTTACATTAGTTCACCTCCTAGAGAGACACTATAACACACTTAACTGTTACATTAGTTCACCTCCTAGAGAGACACTATAACACACTGAACTGTTACATTTGTTCACCTCCTAGAGAGACACTATAACACACTGAACTGTTACATTAGTTCACCTCCTAGAGAGACACTATAACACACTGAACTGTTACATTAGTTAACCTCCTAGAGAGAGATACTATAACACACTGAACTGTTACATTAGTTCACCTCCTAGAGAGAGACACTATAACACACTGAACTGTTACATTAGTTCACCTCCTAGAGAGAGACACTATAACACACTGAACTGTTACATTAGTTCACCTCCTTGAGAGACACTATAACACACTGAACTGTTACATTAGTTCACCTCCTACATAGCGATACTATAACACACTGAACTGTTACATTAGTTCACCTCCTAGAGAGAGACACTATAACACACTGAACTGTTACATTAGTTCACCTCCTAGAGAGAGACACTATAACACACTGAACTGTTACATTAGTTCACCTCCTTGAGAGACACTATAACACACTGAACTGTTACATTAGTTCACCTCCTACATAGCGATACTATAACACGCTGAACTGTTACATTAGTTCACCTCCTTGAGAGACACTATAACACACTGAACTGTTACATTAGTTCACCTCCTAGATAGAGATACTATAACACACTGAACTGTTACATTAGTTCACCTCCTAGAGAGAGATAATATAACACACTGAACTGTTACATTAGTTCACCTCCTAGAGAGAGACACTATAACACACTGAACTGTTACATTAGTTCACCTCCTAGAGAGAGACACTATAACACACTGAACTGTTACATTAGTTCACCTCCTAGAGAGACACTATAACACACTGAACTGTTACATTAGTTCACCTCCTAGAGAGACACTATAACACACTTAACTGTTACATTAGTTCACCTCCTAGAGATACACTATAACACACTGAACTGTTACATTTGTTCACCTCCTAGAGAGACACTATAACACACTGAACTGTTACATTAGTTCACCTCCTAGAGAGACACTATAACACACTGAACTGTTACATTAGTTAACCTCCTAGAGAGAGATACTATAACACACTGAACTGTTACATTAGTTCACCTCCTAGAGAGAGACACTATAACACACTGAACTGTTACATTAGTTCACCTCCTAGAGAGAGACACTATAACACACTGAACTGTTACATTAGTTCACCTCCTTGAGAGACACTATAACACACTGAACTGTTACATTAGTTCACCTCCTACATAGCGATACTATAACACACTGAACTGTTACATTAGTTCACCTCCTTGAGAGACACTATAACACACTGAACTGTTACATTAGTTCACCTCCTAGATAGAGATACTATAACACACTGAACTGTTACATTAGTTCACCTCCTAGAGAGAGATAATATAACACACTGAACTGTTACATTAGTTCACCTCCTAGAGAGAGACACTATAACACACTGAACTGTTACATTAGTTCACCTCCTAGAGAGAGACACTATAACACACTGAACTGTTACATTAGTTCACCTCCTAGAGAGACACTATAACACACTGAACTGTTACATTAGTTCACCTCCTAGAGAGACACTATAACACACTTAACTGTTACATTAGTTCACCTCCTAGAGAGACACTATAACACACTGAACTGTTACATTTGTTCACCTCCTAGAGAGACACTATAACACACTGAACTGTTACATTAGTTCACCTCCTAGAGAGACACTATAACACACTGAACTGTTACATTAGTTAACCTCCTAGAGAGAGATACTATTAACACACTGAACTGTTATATTAGTTCACCTCCTAGAGAGAGACACTATAACACACTGAACTGTTACATTAGTTCACCTCCTTGAGAGACACTATAACACACTGAACTGTTACATTAGTTCACCTCCTACATAGCGATACTATAACACACTGAACTGTTACATTAGTTCACCTCCTAGAGAGAGATAATATAACACACTGAACTGTTACATTAGTTCACCTCCTAGAGAGAGACACTATAACACACTGAACTGTTACATTAGTTCACCTCCTAGAGAGACACTATAACACACTGAACTGTTACATTAGTTCACCTCCTAGAGAGAGACACTATAACACACTGAACTGTTCATTAGTTCACCTTCTAGAGAGAGACACAATAACACACTGAACTGTTACATTATTTCACCACCTAGAGAGACACTATAACACACTGAACTGTTACATTAGTTCACCTCCTAGAGAGAGATTATATAACACACTGAACTGTTACATTAGTTCACCTCCTAGAGAGACACTATAACACACTGAACTGTTACATTAGTTCACCTCCTAGAGAGAGATACTATAACACACTGAACTGTTACATTAGTTCACCTCCTAGAGAGAGACACTATAACACACTGAACTGTTACATTAGTTCACCTCCTAGAGAGACACTATAACACACTGAACTGTTACATTAGTTCACCTCCTAGAGAGAGACATTATAACACGCTGAACTGTTACATTAGTTAACCTCCTAGAGAGAGACACTATGACACACTGAACTGTTACATTAGTTCACCTCCTGGAGAGACACTATAACACACTGAACTGTAAAATTAGTTCACCTCCTAGAGAGAGACACTATAACACACTGAACTGTTACATTAGTTCACCTCCTAGAGAAAGACACTATAACACACTGAACTGTTACATTAGTTCACCTCCTAGAGAGAGACACTATAACACACTGAACTGTTACATTAGTTCACCTCTTAGAGAGAGATACTATAACACACTGAACTGTTACATTAGTTCACCTCCTAGAGAGAGACACTATAACACACTGAACTGTTACATTATTTCACCTCCTGGAGAGACACTATAACACACTGAACTATTACATTAGTTCACCTCCTAGAGAGAGATACTATAACACACTGAACTGTTACATTAGTTCACCTCCTGGAGAGACACTATAACAAACTGAACTGTTACATTAGTTCAACTCCTAGAGAGACACTATAACACACTGAACTGTTACATTAGTTCACCTCCTAGAGAGACACTGTAACACACTGAACTGTTACATTAGTTCACCTCCTAGAGAGAGATACTATAACACACTGAACTTTTACATTAGTTCACCTCCTAGAGAGAGACACTATAACACACTAAATTGTTACATTAGTTCACCTCCTAGAGAGATATACTATAACACACTGAACTGTTACATTAGTTCACCTCCTAGAGAGAGACACTATAACACACTGAATTGTTACATTAGTTCACCTCCTAGAGAGAGATACTATAACACACTGAACTGTTACATTAGTTCACCTCCTAGAGAGAGACACTATAACACACTGAACTGTTACATTAGTTCACCTCCTAGAGAGAGACACTATAACACACTGAACTGTTACATTAGTTCACCTTCTAGAGAGAGACACAATAACACACTGAACTGTTACATTATTTCACCTCCTAGAGAGACACTATAACACACGGAACTGTTACATTAGTTCACCTCCTACATATAGATACTATAACACACTGAACTGTTACAATAGTTCACCTCCTAGAGAGAGACACTATAACACACTGAACTGTTACATTAGTTCACCTCCTAGAGAGACACTATAACACACTGAACTGTTACATTAGTTCACCTCCTAGAGAGAGACACTATAACACACTGAACTGTTACATTAGTTCACCTTCTAGAGAGAGACACAATAACACACTGAACTGTTACATTATTTCACCACCTAGAGAGACACTATAACACACTGAACTGTTACATTAGTTCACCTCCTAGAGAGAGATTATATAACACACTGAACTGTTACATTAGTTCACCTCCTAGAGAGACACTATAACACACTGAACTGTTACATTAGTTCACCTCCTAGAGAGAGATACTATAACACACTGAACTGTTACATTAGTTCACCTCCTAGAGAGAGACACTATAACACACTGAACTGTTACATTAGTTCACCTCCTAGAGAGACACTATAACACACTGAACTGTTACATTAGTTCACCTCCTAGAGAGAGACATTATAACACGCTGAACTGTTACATTAGTTAACCTCCTAGAGAGAGACACTATAACACACTGAACTGTTACATTAGTTCACCTCCTAGAGAGAGACACTATAACACACTGAACTGTTACATTAGTTCACCTCTTAGAGAGAGATACTATAACACACTGAACTGTTACATTAGTTCACCTCCTAGAGAGAGACACTATAACACACTGAACTGTTACAGTAGTTCACCTCCTGGAGAGACACTATAACACACTGAACTATTACATTAGTTCACCTCCTAGAGAGAGATACTATAACACACTGAACTGTTACATTAGTTCACCTCCTGGAGAGACACTATAACAAACTGAACTGTTACATTAGTTCAACTCCTAGAGAGACACTATAACACACTGAACTATTATATTAGTTCACCTCCTAGAGAGAGATACTATAACACACTGAACTGTTACATTAGTTCACCTCCTAGAGAAAGACACTGTAACACACTGAACTGTTACATTAGTTCACCTCCTAGAGAGACACTGTAACACACTGAACTGTTACATTAGTTCATCTCCTAGAGAGAGATACTATAACACACTGAACTTTTACATTAGTTCACCTCCTAGAGAGAGACACTATAACACACTAAATTGTTACATTAGTTCACCTCCTAGAGAGAGATACTATAACACACTGAACTGTTACATTAGTTCACCTCCTAGAGAGAGACACTATAACACACTGAATTGTTACATTAGTTCACCTCCTAGAGAGAGATACTATAACACACTGAACTTTTACATTAGTTCACCTCCTAGAGAAAGACACTATAACACACTGAACTGTTACATTAGTTCACCTCCTAGAGAGACACTATAACACACTGAACTGTTACATTAGTTCAGCTCCTAGAGAAAGACACTATAACACACTGAACTGTTACATTAGTTCACCTCCTAGAGAGACACTATAACACACTGTACTGTTACATTAGTTCAACTCCTAGAGAGAGACACTACAACACACTGAACTGTTACATTAGTTCACTTCCTAGAGAGAGATACTATTAACACACTGAACTGTTACATTAGTTCACCTCCTGGAGAGACACTATAACACACTGAACTGTTACATTAGTTCACCTCCTTGAGAGACACTATAACACACTGAACTGTTACATTAGTTCACCTCCTAGATAGAGATACTATAACACACTGAACTGTTACATTAGTTCACCTCCTAGAGAGAGATAATATAACACACTGAACTGTTACATTAGTTCACCTCCTAGAGAGAGACACTATAACACACTGAACTGTTACATTAGTTCACCTCCTAGAGAGAGACACTATAACACACTGAACTGTTACATTAGTTCACCTCCTAGAGAGACACTATAACACACTGAACTGTTACATTAGTTCACCTCCTAGAGAGACACTATAACACACTTAACTGTTACATTAGTTCACCTCCTAGAGAGACACTATAACACACTGAACTGTTACATTTGTTCACCTCCTAGAGAGACACTATAACACACTGAACTGTTACATTAGTTCACCTCCTAGAGAGACACTATAACACACTGAACTGTTACATTAGTTAACCTCCTAGAGAGAGATACTATAACACACTGAACTGTTACATTAGTTCACCTCCTAGAGAGAGACACTATAACACACTGAACTGTTACATTAGTTCACCTCCTAGAGAGAGACACTATAACACACTGAACTGTTACATTAGTTCACCTCCTTGAGAGACACTATAACACACTGAACTGTTACATTAGTTCACCTCCTACATAGCGATACTATAACACACTGAACTGTTACATTAGTTCACCTCCTAGAGAGAGACACTATAACACACTGAACTGTTACATTAGTTCACCTCCTAGAGAGAGACACTATAACACACTGAACTGTTACATTAGTTCACCTCCTTGAGAGACACTATAACACACTGAACTGTTACATTAGTTCACCTCCTACATAGCGATACTATAACACGCTGAACTGTTACATTAGTTCACCTCCTTGAGAGACACTATAACACACTGAACTGTTACATTAGTTCACCTCCTAGATAGAGATACTATAACACACTGAACTGTTACATTAGTTCACCTCCTAGAGAGAGATAATATAACACACTGAACTGTTACATTAGTTCACCTCCTAGAGAGAGACACTATAACACACTGAACTGTTACATTAGTTCACCTCCTAGAGAGAGACACTATAACACACTGAACTGTTACATTAGTTCACCTCCTAGAGAGACACTATAACACACTGAACTGTTACATTAGTTCACCTCCTAGAGAGACACTATAACACACTTAACTGTTACATTAGTTCACCTCCTAGAGAGACACTATAACACACTGAACTGTTACATTTGTTCACCTCCTAGAGAGACACTATAACACACTGAACTGTTACATTAGTTCACCTCCTAGAGAGACACTATAACACACTGAACTGTTACATTAGTTAACCTCCTAGAGAGAGATACTATAACACACTGAACTGTTACATTAGTTCACCTCCTAGAGAGAGACACTATAACACACTGAACTGTTACATTAGTTCACCTCCTAGAGAGAGACACTATAACACACTGAACTGTTACATTAGTTCACCTCCTTGAGAGACACTATAACACACTGAACTGTTACATTAGTTCACCTCCTACATAGCGATACTATAACACACTGAACTGTTACATTAGTTCACCTCCTTGAGAGACACTATAACACACTGAACTGTTACATTAGTTCACCTCCTAGATAGAGATACTATAACACACTGAACTGTTACATTAGTTCACCTCCTAGAGAGAGATAATATAACACACTGAACTGTTACATTAGTTCACCTCCTAGAGAGAGACACTATAACACACTGAACTGTTACATTAGTTCACCTCCTAGAGAGAGACACTATAACACACTGAACTGTTACATTAGTTCACCTCCTAGAGAGACACTATAACACACTGAACTGTTACATTAGTTCACCTCCTAGAGAGACACTATAACACACTTAACTGTTACATTAGTTCACCTCCTAGAGAGACACTATAACACACTGAACTGTTACATTTGTTCACCTCCTAGAGAGACACTATAACACACTGAACTGTTACATTAGTTCACCTCCTAGAGAGACACTATAACACACTGAACTGTTACATTAGTTAACCTCCTAGAGAGAGATACTATTAACACACTGAACTGTTATATTAGTTCACCTCCTAGAGAGAGACACTATAACACACTGAACTGTTACATTAGTTCACCTCCTTGAGAGACACTATAACACACTGAACTGTTACATTAGTTCACCTCCTACATAGCGATACTATAACACACTGAACTGTTACATTAGTTCACCTCCTAGAGAGAGATAATATAACACACTGAACTGTTACATTAGTTCACCTCCTAGAGAGAGACACTATAACACACTGAACTGTTACATTAGTTCACCTCCTAGAGAGACACTATAACACACTGAACTGTTACATTAGTTCACCTCCTAGAGAGAGACACTATAACACACTGAACTGTTCATTAGTTCACCTTCTAGAGAGAGACACAATAACACACTGAACTGTTACATTATTTCACCACCTAGAGAGACACTATAACACACTGAACTGTTACATTAGTTCACCTCCTAGAGAGAGATTATATAACACACTGAACTGTTACATTAGTTCACCTCCTAGAGAGACACTATAACACACTGAACTGTTACATTAGTTCACCTCCTAGAGAGAGATACTATAACACACTGAACTGTTACATTAGTTCACCTCCTAGAGAGAGACACTATAACACACTGAACTGTTACATTAGTTCACCTCCTAGAGAGACACTATAACACACTGAACTGTTACATTAGTTCACCTCCTAGAGAGAGACATTATAACACGCTGAACTGTTACATTAGTTAACCTCCTAGAGAGAGACACTATAACACACTGAACTGTTACATTAGTTCACCTCCTGGAGAGACACTATAACACACTGAACTGTAAAATTAGTTCACCTCCTAGAGAGAGACACTATAACACACTGAACTGTTACATTAGTTCACCTCCTAGAGAAAGACACTATAACACACTGAACTGTTACATTAGTTCACCTCCTAGAGAGAGACACTATAACACACTGAACTGTTACATTAGTTCACCTCTTAGAGAGAGATACTATAACACACTGAACTGTTACATTAGTTCACCTCCTAGAGAGAGACACTATAACACACTGAACTGTTACATTATTTCACCTCCTGGAGAGACACTATAACACACTGAACTATTACATTAGTTCACCTCCTAGAGAGAGATACTATAACACACTGAACTGTTACATTAGTTCACCTCCTGGAGAGACACTATAACAAACTGAACTGTTACATTAGTTCAACTCCTAGAGAGACACTATAACACACTGAACTGTTACATTAGTTCACCTCCTAGAGAGACACTGTAACACACTGAACTGTTACATTAGTTCACCTCCTAGAGAGAGATACTATAACACACTGAACTTTTACATTAGTTCACCTCCTAGAGAGAGACACTATAACACACTAAATTGTTACATTAGTTCACCTCCTAGAGAGATATACTATAACACACTGAACTGTTACATTAGTTCACCTCCTAGAGAGAGACACTATAACACACTGAATTGTTACATTAGTTCACCTCCTAGAGAGAGATACTATAACACACTGAACTGTTACATTAGTTCACCTCCTAGAGAGAGACACTATAACACACTGAACTGTTACATTAGTTCACCTCCTAGAGAGAGACACTATAACACACTGAACTGTTACATTAGTTCACCTTCTAGAGAGAGACACAATAACACACTGAACTGTTACATTATTTCACCTCCTAGAGAGACACTATAACACACGGAACTGTTACATTAGTTCACCTCCTACATATAGATACTATAACACACTGAACTGTTACAATAGTTCACCTCCTAGAGAGAGACACTATAACACACTGAACTGTTACATTAGTTCACCTCCTAGAGAGACACTATAACACACTGAACTGTTACATTAGTTCACCTCCTAGAGAGAGACACTATAACACACTGAACTGTTACATTAGTTCACCTTCTAGAGAGAGACACAATAACACACTGAACTGTTACATTATTTCACCACCTAGAGAGACACTATAACACACTGAACTGTTACATTAGTTCACCTCCTAGAGAGAGATTATATAACACACTGAACTGTTACATTAGTTCACCTCCTAGAGAGACACTATAACACACTGAACTGTTACATTAGTTCACCTCCTAGAGAGAGATACTATAACACACTGAACTGTTACATTAGTTCACCTCCTAGAGAGAGACACTATAACACACTGAACTGTTACATTAGTTCACCTCCTAGAGAGACACTATAACACACTGAACTGTTACATTAGTTCACCTCCTAGAGAGAGATACTATAACACACTGAACTGTTACATTAGTTCACCTCCTAGAGAGAGACACTATAACACACTGAACTGTTACATTAGTTCACCTCCTAGAGAGACACTATAACACACTGAACTGTTACATTAGTTCACCTCCTAGAGAGAGACATTATAACACGCTGAACTGTTACATTAGTTAACCTCCTAGAGAGAGACACTATAACACACTGAACTGTTACATTAGTTCACCTCCTGGAGAGACACTATAACACACTGAACTGTAAAATTAGTTCACCTCCTAGAGAGAGACACTATAACACACTGAACTGTTACATTAGTTCACCTCCTAGAGAAAGACACTATAACACACTGAACTGTTACATTAGTTCACCTCCTAGAGAGAGACACTATAACACACTGAACTGTTACATTAGTTCACCTCTTAGAGAGAGATACTATAACACACTGAACTGTTACATTAGTTCACCTCCTAGAGAGAGACACTATAACACACTGAACTGTTACATTATTTCACCTCCTGGAGAGACACTATAACACACTGAACTATTACATTAGTTCACCTCCTAGAGAGAGATACTATAACACACTGAACTGTTACATTAGTTCACCTCCTGGAGAGACACTATAACAAACTGAACTGTTACATTAGTTCAACTCCTAGAGAGACACTATAACACACTGAACTGTTACATTAGTTCACCTCCTAGAGAGACACTGTAACACACTGAACTGTTACATTAGTTCACCTCCTAGAGAGAGATACTATAACACACTGAACTTTTACATTAGTTCACCTCCTAGAGAGAGACACTATAACACACTAAATTGTTACATTAGTTCACCTCCTAGAGAGATATACTATAACACACTGAACTGTTACATTAGTTCACCTCCTAGAGAGAGACACTATAACACACTGAATTGTTACATTAGTTCACCTCCTAGAGAGAGATACTATAACACACTGAACTGTTACATTAGTTCACCTCCTAGAGAGAGACACTATAACACACTGAACTGTTACATTAGTTCACCTCCTAGAGAGAGACACTATAACACACTGAACTGTTACATTAGTTCACCTTCTAGAGAGAGACACAATAACACACTGAACTGTTACATTATTTCACCTCCTAGAGAGACACTATAACACACGGAACTGTTACATTAGTTCACCTCCTACATATAGATACTATAACACACTGAACTGTTACAATAGTTCACCTCCTAGAGAGAGACACTATAACACACTGAACTGTTACATTAGTTCACCTCCTAGAGAGACACTATAACACACTGAACTGTTACATTAGTTCACCTCCTAGAGAGAGACACTATAACACACTGAACTGTTACATTAGTTCACCTTCTAGAGAGAGACACAATAACACACTGAACTGTTACATTATTTCACCACCTAGAGAGACACTATAACACACTGAACTGTTACATTAGTTCACCTCCTAGAGAGAGATTATATAACACACTGAACTGTTACATTAGTTCACCTCCTAGAGAGACACTATAACACACTGAACTGTTACATTAGTTCACCTCCTAGAGAGAGATACTATAACACACTGAACTGTTACATTAGTTCACCTCCTAGAGAGAGACACTATAACACACTGAACTGTTACATTAGTTCACCTCCTAGAGAGACACTATAACACACTGAACTGTTACATTAGTTCACCTCCTAGAGAGAGACATTATAACACGCTGAACTGTTACATTAGTTAACCTCCTAGAGAGAGACACTATAACACACTGAACTGTTACATTAGTTCACCTCCTAGAGAGAGACACTATAACACACTGAACTGTTACATTAGTTCACCTCTTAGAGAGAGATACTATAACACACTGAACTGTTACATTAGTTCACCTCCTAGAGAGAGACACTATAACACACTGAACTGTTACAGTAGTTCACCTCCTGGAGAGACACTATAACACACTGAACTATTACATTAGTTCACCTCCTAGAGAGAGATACTATAACACACTGAACTGTTACATTAGTTCACCTCCTGGAGAGACACTATAACAAACTGAACTGTTACATTAGTTCAACTCCTAGAGAGACACTATAACACACTGAACTATTATATTAGTTCACCTCCTAGAGAGAGATACTATAACACACTGAACTGTTACATTAGTTCACCTCCTAGAGAAAGACACTGTAACACACTGAACTGTTACATTAGTTCACCTCCTAGAGAGACACTGTAACACACTGAACTGTTACATTAGTTCTTCTCCTAGAGAGAGATACTATAACACACTGAACTTTTACATTAGTTCACCTCCTAGAGAGAGACACTATAACACACTAAATTGTTACATTAGTTCACCTCCTAGAGAGAGATACTATAACACACTGAACTGTTACATTAGTTCACCTCCTAGAGAGAGACACTATAACACACTGAATTGTTACATTAGTTCACCTCCTAGAGAGAGATACTATAACACACTGAACTTTTACATTAGTTCACCTCCTAGAGAAAGACACTATAACACACTGAACTGTTACATTAGTTCACCTCCTAGAGAGACACTATAACACACTGAACTGTTACATTAGTTCAGCTCCTAGAGAAAGACACTATAACACACTGAACTGTTACATTAGTTCACCTCCTAGAGAGACACTATAACACACTGTACTGTTACATTAGTTCAACTCCTAGAGAGAGACACTACAACACACTGAACTGTTACATTAGTTCACTTCCTAGAGAGAGATACTATTAACACACTGAACTGTTACATTAGTTCACCTCCTGGAGAGACACTATAACACACTGAACTGTTACATTAGTTCACCTCCTAGAGAGACACTATAACACACTGAACTGTTACATTAGTTCACCTCCTAGAGAGAGATACTATAACACACTGAACTGTTACATTAGTTCACCTCCTAGAGAGAGACACTATAACACACTGAACTGTTACATTAGTTCACCTCCTAGAGAGAGATACTATAACACACTGAACTTTTACATTAGTTCACCTCCTAGAGAAAGACACTATAACACACTGAACTGTTACATTAGTTCACCTCCTAGAGAGACACTATAACACACTGAACTGTTACATTAGTTCAGCTCCTAGAGAAAGACACTATAACACACTGAACTGTTACATTAGTTCACCTCCTAGAGAGACACTATAACACACTGTACTGTTACATTAGTTCACCTCCTAGAGAGATACACTATAACACACTGAACTGTTACATTAGTTCACCTCCTAGAGAGAGATACTATTAACACACTGAACTGTTACATTAGTTCACCTCCTGGAGAGACACTATAACACACTGAACTGTTACATTAGTTCACCTCCTAGAGAGACACTATAACACACTGAACTGTTACATTAGTTCACCTCCTAGAGAGAGATACTATAACACACTGAACTGTTACATTAGTTCACCTCCTAGAGAGAGACACTATAACACACTGAACTGTTACATTAGTTCACCTCCTAGAGAGAGACACTATAACACACTGAACTGTTACATTAGTTCACCTTCTAGAGAGAGATACTATAACACACTGAACTGTTACATTAGTTCACCTCCTAGAGAGAGACACTATAACACACTGAATTGTTACATTAGTTCACCTCCTAGAGAGAGATACTATATCACACTGAACTGTTACATTAGTTCACCTCCTAGAGAAAGACACTATAACACACTGAACTGTTACATTAGTTCACCTCCTAGAGAGACACTATAACACACTGAACTGTTACATTAGTTCACCTCCTACAGAGAGATACTGTAACACACTGAACTGTTACATTAGTTCACCTCCTAGAGAAAGACACTATAACACACTGAACTGTTACATTAGTTCACCTCCTGGAGAGACACTATAACACACTGAACTGTTACATTAGTTCACCTCCTAGAGAGACACTATATCACACTGAACTGTTACATTAGTTCACCTCCTAGAGAGAGATACTATAACACACTGAACTGTTACATTAGTTCACCTCCTGGAGAGACACTATAACACACAGAACTGTTACATTAGTTCACCTCCTTGAGAGACACTATAACACACTGAACTGTTACATTAGTTCACCTCATAGAGAGAGACACTATAACACCCTGAATTGTTACATTAGTTCACCTCCTAGAGAGAGATACTATAACACACTGAACTGTTATATGAGTTTACCTCCTAGAGAAAGACACTATAACCCACTGAACTGTTACATTAGTTCACCTCCTAGAGAGACACTATAACACACTGAACTGTTACATTAGTCCAGCTCCTAGAGAAAGACACTATAACACACTGAACTGTTACATTAGTTCACCTCCTAGAGAGACACTATAACACACTGAACTGTTACATTAGTTCACCTCCTACAGATAGATACTATAACACACTGAACTGTAACATTAGTTCACCTCCTAGAGAGACACTATAACACACTTAACTGTTACATTAGTTCATCTCCTAGAGAGACACTATAACACACTGAACTATTACATTAGTTCACCTCCTAGAGAGAGATACTATAACACACTGAACTGTTACATTAGTTCACCTCCTAGAGAAAGACACTATAACACACTGAACTATTACATTAGTTCACCTCCTAGAGAGAGACACTATAACACACTGAATTGTTACATTAGTTCACCTCCTAGAGAGAGATACTATAACACACTGAACTGTTACATTAGTTCACCTCCTAGAGAAAGACACTATAACACACTGAACTGTTACATTAGTTCACCTCCTAGAGAGACACTATAACACACTGAACTGTTACATTAGTTCAGCTCCAAGAGAAAGACACTATAACACACTGAACTGTTACCTTAGTTCACCTCCTAGAGAGAGATACTATAACACACTGAACTCTTACATTAGTTCACCTCCTAGAGAGAGATACTATAACACACTGAACTGTTACATTAGTTCACCTCCTAGAGAGAGACACTATAACACACTGAACTGTTACATTAGTTCACCTCCTAGAGAGAGATACTATAACACACTGAACTGTTATATTAGTTCACCTCCTAGAGAGACACTATAAAACACTGAACTGTTACATTAGTTCACCTCCTAGAGAGAGACACTATAACACACTGAACTGTTACATTAGTTCACCTCCTAGAGAGAGATACTATAACACACTGAACTGTTACATTAGTTCACCTCCTAGAGAAAGACACTATAACACACTGAACTGTTACCTTAGTTCACCTCCTAGAGAGAGATACTATAACACACTGAACTCTTACATTAGTTCACCTCCTAGAGAGACACTATAACACACTGAACTGTTACATTAGTTCACCTTATAGAGAGAGACACTATAACACACTGAACTGTTACATTATTTCACCTCCTAGAGAGACACTATAACACACTGAACTGTTACCTTAGTTCACCTCCTAGAGAGAGATACTAAAACACACTGAACTCTTACATTAGTTCACCTCCTAGAGAGACACTATAAAACACTGAACTGTTACATTAGTTCACCTCCTAGAGAGAGACACTATAACACACTGAACTGTTACATTAGTTCACCTCCTGGAGAGACACTATAACACACTGAACTGTTACATTAGTTCACCTCCTAGAGAGACACTATAACACACTGAACTGTTACATTAGTTCACCTCCTAGAGAGACACTATAACACACTGAACTGTTACATTAGTTCACCTCCTGGAGAGACACTATAACACACTGAACTGTTACATTAGTTCACCTCCTAGAGAGACACTATAACACACTGAACTGTTACATTAGTTCACCTCCTAGAGAGACACTATAACACACTGAACTGTTACATTATTTCACCTCCTAGAGAGACACTATAACACACTGAACTCTTACATTAGTTCACCTCCTAGAGAGACACTATAAAACACTGAACTGTTACATTAGTTCACCTCCTAGAGAGAGATACTATAACACACTGAACTGTTACATTAGTTCACCTCCTAGAGAGAGACACTATAACACACTGAACTGTTACATTAGTTCACCTCCTAGAGAGAGATACTATAACACACTGAACTGTTATATTAGTTCACCTCCTAGAGAGACACTATAAAACACTGAAATGTTACATTAGTTCACCTCCTAGAGAGAGACAATATAACACACTGAACTGTTACATTAGTTCACCTCCTAGAGAGAGATACTATAACACACTGAACTGTTACATTAGTTCACCTCCTAGAGAAAGACACTATAACACACTGAACTGTTACATTAGTTCACCTCCTAGAGAGACACTATAACACACTGAACTGTTACATTAGTTCAGCTCCTAGAGAAAGACACTATAACACACTGAACTGTTACCTTAGTTCACCTCCTAGAGAGAGATACTATAACACACTGAACTCTTACATTAGTTCACCTTCTAGAGAGACACTATAACACACTGAACTGTTACATTAGTTCACCTTATAGAGAGAGACACTATAACACACTGAACTGTTACATTATTTCACCTCCTAGAGAGACACTATAAGACACTGAACTGTTACCTTAGTTCACCTCCTAGAGAGAGATACTAAAACACACTGAACTCTTACATTAGTTCACCTCCTAGAGAGACACTATAAAACACTGAACTGTTACATTAGTTCACCTCCTAGAGAGAGACACTATAACACACTGAACTGTTACATTAGTTCACCTCCTGGAGAGACACTATAACACACTGAACTGTTACATTAGTTCACCTCCTAGAGAGACACTATAACACACTGAACTGTTACATTAGTTCACCTCCTAGAGAGACACTATAACACACTGAACTGTTACATTAGTTCACCTCCTGGAGAGACACTATAACACACTGAACTGTTACATTAGTTCACCTCCTAGAGAGACACTATAACACACTGAACTGTTACATTAGTTCACCTCCTAGAGAGACACTATAACACACTGAACTGTTACATTATTTCACCTCCTAGAGAGACACTATAACACACTGAACTGTTACATTAGTTCACCTCCTAGAGAGAGATACTATAACACACTGAACTGTTACATTAGTTCACCTCCTAGAGAGAGACACTATAACACACTGAACTGTTACATTAGTTCACCTCCTAGAGAGAGACACTATAACACACTGAACTGTTACATTAGTTCACCTCCTAGAGAGAGATACTATAACACACTGAACTGTTACATTAGTTCACCTCCTAGAGAGACACTATAACACACTGAACTGTTACATTAGTTCACCTCCTAGAGAGAGATACTATAACACAATGAACTGTTACATTAGTTCACCTCCTAGAGAAATACACTATAACACACTGAACTGTTACATTAGTTCACCTCCTAAAGAGACACTATAACACACTGAACTGTTACATTAGTTCACCTCCTAGAGAGACACTATTACACACTGAACTGTTACATTAGTTCACCTCCTAGAGAGACACTATAACACACTGAACTATTACATTAGTTCACCTCCTAGAGAGAGACACTGTTACACACTGAACTGTTACATTATTTCACCTCCTAGAGAGACACTATAACACACTGAACTGTTACATTATTTCACCTCCTAGAGAGACACTATAACACACTGAACTGTTACCTTAGTTCACCTCCTAGAGAGAGATACTAAAACACACTGAACTCTTACATTAGTTCACCTCCTAGAGAGACACTATAAAACACTGAACTGTTACATTAGTTCACCTCCTAGAGAGAGACACTATAACACACTGAACTGTTACATTAGTTCACCTCCTGGAGAGACACTATAACACACTGAACTGTTACATTAGTTCACCTCCTAGAGAGACACTATAACACACTGAACTGTTACATTAGTTCACCTCCTAGAGAGACACTATAACACACTGAACTGTTACATTAGTTCACCTCCTGGAGAGACACTATAACACACTGAACTGTTACATTAGTTCACCTCCTAGAGAGACACTATAACACACTGAACTGTTACATTAGTTCACCTCCTAGAGAGACACTATAACACACTGAACTGTTACATTATTTCACCTCCTAGAGAGACACTATAACACACTGAACTGTTACATTAGTTCACCTCCTAGAGAGAGATACTATAACACACTGAACTGTTACATTAGTTCACCTCCTAGAGAGAGACACTATAACACACTGAACTGTTACATTAGTTCACCTCCTAGAGAGAGACACTATAACACACTGAACTGTTACATTAGTTCACCTCCTAGAGAGAGATACTATAACACACTGAACTGTTACATTAGTTCACCTCCTAGAGAGACACTATAACACACTGAACTGTTACATTAGTTCACCTCCTAGAGAGAGATACTATAACACAATGAACTGTTACATTAGTTCACCTCCTAGAGAAATACACTATAACACACTGAACTGTTACATTAGTTCACCTCCTAAAGAGACACTATAACACACTGAACTGTTACATTAGTTCACCTCCTAGAGAGACACTATTACACACTGAACTGTTACATTAGTTCACCTCCTAGAGAGACACTATAACACACTGAACTATTACATTAGTTCACCTCCTAGAGAGAGACACTGTTACACACTGAACTGTTACATTATTTCACCTCCTAGAGAGACACTATAACACACTGAACTGTTACATTAGTTCACCTCCTAGAGAGACACTATAAAACACTGAACTGTTACATTAGTTCACCTCCTAGAGAGACACTATAACACACTGAACTCTTACATTAGTTCACCTCCTAGAGAGACACTATAAAACACTGAACTGTTACATTAGTTCACCTCCTAGAGAGAGACACTATAACACACTGAACTGTTACATTAGTTCACCTCCTGGAGAGACACTATAACACACTGAACTGTTACATTAGTTCACCTCCTAGAGAGACACTATAACACACTGAACTGTTACATTAGTTCACCTCCTAGAGAGACACTATAACACACTGAACTGTTACATTAGTTCACCTCCTGGAGAGACACTATAACACACTGAACTGTTACATTAGTTCACCTCCTAGAGAGACACTATAACACACTGAACTGTTACATTAGTTCACCTCCTAGAGAGACACTATAACACACTGAACTGTTACATTATTTCACCTCCTAGAGAGACACTATAACACACTGAACTGTTACATTAGTTCACCTCCTAGAGAGAGATACTATAACACACTGAACTGTTACATTAGTTCACCTCCTAGAGAGAGACACTATAACACACTGAACTGTTACATTAGTTCACCTCCTAGAGAGAGACACTATAACACACTGAACTGTTACATTAGTTCACCTCCTAGAGAGAGATACTATAACACACTGAACTGTTACATTAGTTCACCTCCTAGAGAGACACTATAACACACTGAACTGTTACATTAGTTCACCTCCTAGAGAGAGATACTATAACACAATGAACTGTTACATTAGTTCACCTCCTAGAGAAATACACTATAACACACTGAACTGTTATATTAGTTCACCTCCTAAAGAGACACTATAACACACTGAACTGTTACATTAGTTCACCTCCTAGAGAGACACTATTACACACTGAACTGTTACATTAGTTCACCTCCTAGAGAGACACTATAACACACTGAACTATTACATTAGTTCACCTCCTAGAGAGAGACACTGTTACACACTGAACTGTTACATTATTTCACCTCCTAGAGAGACACTATAACACACTGAACTGTTACATTAGTTCAGCTCCTAGAGAAAGACACTATAACACACTGAACTGTTACATTAGTTCACCTCCTAGAGAGACACTATAACACACTGAACTGTTACATTAGTTCACCTCCTAGAGAGACCCTATAACACACTGAACCATTACATTAGTTCACCTCCTAGAGAGAGATACTATAACACACTGAATTGTTACAATAGTTCACCTCCTAGAGAGACACTATAACACACTGAACTGTTACATTAGTTCAGCTCCTAGAGAAAGACATTATAACACACTGAACTGATACACAATGAACTGTTACATTAGCTCACCTCCTAGAGAGAGACACTATAACACACTGAACTGTTACATTAGTTCACATCCTAGAGAGAGATACTATAACACACTGAACTGTTACATTAGTTCACCTCCTAGAGAGAGACACTATACCACACTGAACTGTTACATTAGTTCAACTCCTAGAGAGAGACACTATAACACACTGAACTGTTACATTAGTTCACCTCCTAGAGAGACACTATAACACAATGAACTGTTACATTAGTTCACCTCCTAGAGAGAGACACTATAACACACTGAACCTTTACATTAGTTCACCTCCTAGAGAGAGACACTATAACACACTGAACTGTTACATTAGTTCACCTCCTAGAGAGACACTATAACACACTGAACTGTTACATTAGTTCACCTCCTAGAGAGACACTATAACACACTGAACTGTTACATTATTTCACCTCCTAGAGAGACACTATAACACACTGAACTGTTACATTAGTTCACCTCCTAGAGAGAGATACTATAACACACTGAACTGTTACATTAGTTCACCTCCTAGAGAGAGACACTATAACACACTGAACTGTTACATTAGTTCACCTCCTAGAGAGAGACACTATAACACACTGAACTGTTACATTAGTTCACCTCCTAGAGAGAGATACTATAACACACTGAACTGTTACATTAGTTCACCTCCTAGAGAGACACTATAACACACTGAACTGTTACATTAGTTCACCTCCTAGAGAGAGATACTATAACACAATGAACTGTTACATTAGTTCACCTCCTAGAGAAATACACTATAACACACTGAACTGTTACATTAGTTCACCTCCTAAAGAGACACTATAACACACTGAACTGTTACATTAGTTCACCTCCTAGAGAGACACTATTACACACTGAACTGTTACATTAGTTCACCTCCTAGAGAGACACTATAACACACTGAACTATTACATTAGTTCACCTCCTAGAGAGAGACACTGTTACACACTGAACTGTTACATTATTTCACCTCCTAGAGAGACACTATAACACACTGAACTGTTACATTAGTTCACCTCCTAGAGAGACACTATAAAACACTGAACTGTTACATTAGTTCACCTCCTAGAGAGACACTATAACACACTGAACTCTTACATTAGTTCACCTCCTAGAGAGACACTATAAAACACTGAACTGTTACATTAGTTCACCTCCTAGAGAGAGACACTATAACACACTGAACTGTTACATTAGTTCACCTCCTGGAGAGACACTATAACACACTGAACTGTTACATTAGTTCACCTCCTAGAGAGACACTATAACACACTGAACTGTTACATTAGTTCACCTCCTAGAGAGACACTATAACACACTGAACTGTTACATTAGTTCACCTCCTGGAGAGACACTATAACACACTGAACTGTTACATTAGTTCACCTCCTAGAGAGACACTATAACACACTGAACTGTTACATTAGTTCACCTCCTAGAGAGACACTATAACACACTGAACTGTTACATTATTTCACCTCCTAGAGAGACACTATAACACACTGAACTGTTACATTAGTTCACCTCCTAGAGAGAGATACTATAACACACTGAACTGTTACATTAGTTCACCTCCTAGAGAGAGACACTATAACACACTGAACTGTTACATTAGTTCACCTCCTAGAGAGAGACACTATAACACACTGAACTGTTACATTAGTTCACCTCCTAGAGAGAGATACTATAACACACTGAACTGTTACATTAGTTCACCTCCTAGAGAGACACTATAACACACTGAACTGTTACATTAGTTCACCTCCTAGAGAGAGATACTATAACACAATGAACTGTTACATTAGTTCACCTCCTAGAGAAATACACTATAACACACTGAACTGTTACATTAGTTCACCTCCTAAAGAGACACTATAACACACTGAACTGTTACATTAGTTCACCTCCTAGAGAGACACTATTACACACTGAACTGTTACATTAGTTCACCTCCTAGAGAGACACTATAACACACTGAACTATTACATTAGTTCACCTCCTAGAGAGAGACACTGTTACACACTGAACTGTTACATTATTTCACCTCCTAGAGAGACACTATAACACACTGAACTGTTACATTAGTTCAGCTCCTAGAGAAAGACACTATAACACACTGAACTGTTACATTAGTTCACCTCCTAGAGAGACACTATAACACACTG